>NC_088372.1:15155170-15182670 GCF_034508935.2 Berghia stephanieae | reverse complement strand
GAGGATTATTTGTTTATGTTGTGATTATAATTTCTTTTGATTAAGTGACACATTTTTATCTAAAACTAAAACCCTAATAGTGTCGATATTTTATTTTTTATTCCAAAGTTTAAGCCTTGTAATAAGTCGTATGCTCAGCACACCCAAGTTGAATGGTTGATTCGAAACATGATAATTGCTCCAACTCAAACAGGGGATAGCAATAGTAATAGCAGTCAGATTCAGATTAGTAGATGAAGATGGCAGTAGACCGAAACCTGCCTAGCTAACTTTTTCGTCTTTTTTACTTATTTTTACTTTCGTTCTTATACAGGACACTAACCTCTCAATCTGAAACAGTTGAAGTAATGTACAAATCAAAGCCTTTTTCGTTTTGAATTAATGATTTATGAATGAAAAGTTGTTATAAAGAACACACTGTACTAGAAATAAGTTCAAAGAAAATATTCCGACTATTCGGAATTTCTTTTATGACGACAGGAAGACAATGTTCAAGCACAAGTCAGATTTGGGAGGATCATCGATATGAATTTGTGGTGTTCTACAAATATCTAAGAGTATAACAGCTAACACGTTAAAGCAAATTGAAGATAATACGAAAAGCAAACCCAACATTAAACATCACAGGTCGTCTCACAGAATTAAGCCGGGGATAGACTGAATGATGAAGTTAATTATTGTAAGGTCACCATGTCACTAAAGAGGTGCAGTGGAATTTAAAAACACCAGAATACTAAGACAACTGAAGAAGACGAGGGACAGCCATGTTTGGTTTGAGTCACTTAAACAGAACCCAGCGCTTGGCTCTTGGGATTATAATTCTTCTCATTGTTGATGTCATTTGGGTCATTTCATCAGAAGTTACAGAGGTAAAATTTCCACCAAGAGCCTATTAATATGCAGTATTTGAATTTGATTACTACTATTTTCACCAGTGGATCAGTGACATCAATGGGATTCTTGTTTTACTGAAATCTGATCCGCATTGGTGTTACAGTCTATGTGGTCTAGTGGTATGACACTCGCTTTCGGATCGGAAAGTCCTGGATTCGAGCCTCACGCTCGGCGCATAGTTGAGTCCTTGGAAAAGGTTCTTTACTCACATTCTCTCACCGTACTCAGGTGTAAAATGCTACCTGGCTGTTAACAGCAGTGTCTTTGTTCGAAAAATTGTAATATCGCCTTACAGACAACCGGCAAGTCTCGTCCTACATGTTATATGTTGCTGTTGACCAGGGACCCCTTGTAAAGCGCTTTGAACACATTTAGTGGATATTGCGCTATATAAAGCTCAATTTTACAAAATTTTTACAGTCCTTGTGGTGAAAATGGTCTCTAGAATTGAATAAACTTATCGTAAATAGAATGACATATTTTGAAAGGAATTTTGTGTCTTTGTCAAGATGTTGTCATGCATTTATAATTGAGATGAAAGGTATTGTGAATTGAAAACATCCATTTGCTTTTATTGATGGTCTGGTTATCTACATGCCCATGGCACAAAAATTTTACTATATAAATTTACCCTTTTATAAGAAAGCCCATATATTTGTTACTATTGTTTTGAAAGAGAGAGAATGAAAACCAGTAAAAATCGTTTACAGAAACAATCAGCATTCTCTGCGAATGTGCTATTCACGAGCAAACAAGTGGCATGGTAATCAACCAGCTTATAAACAGACCTCACCAATGGAGCACACCTGAGTTATAAGATACTGCGATCATGACCTGCCATAATAATCTCTGATTGCTTATCATGCACTTGAATCAGAAAACAATACAACCCACAGTGTCCATTCCTACACTTCTATCAAGTTGAAGAGGACAGCGCTTACTAAAATACCTTTGGCGTTAGAGCGAGCAGCATGGCTGTACCTGAGCGTGCTTTTTGATTCGCTTTGCCTCACCCAAGGAACAGTCCTCAGGATTTCTCATGACAACAGCTTGACCACAATCATTAAGAACTGAAAGGAAATTGAACAGTATAGATTTGAACCATTTAGGTGAAGAAAAAAAAAGCAGTGACTGCCAATAAATGGTAATGTTTATTTAAAAAATGAGCTTTTATATAGCACAATATCCACTAAACGTGCTCAAAGTGCCTTACAAGGGGTCCCTGTCCAACAGCAACATTTAACGTTTAGGACAAGACATGACGCCTGTAAGGCGATATTATACTTTTTTTCGGACAGAGACAACGCTGTTAACGGCCAGGTACTCATTTTACACCTTAGGTATGGTGAGAAAATGTGAGTAAAGAGCCTTCTCCAAGGACTCAACTATGCACCGAATGAGGCTCGAACCCAGGACCTTCCGATCCAAAAGCAAGTGTCATACCACATAACCACATAGCCACACATTATACAGCTGTACTGACATTGCTCAAACAGAGTTGAGTAATCAACGCATGATGTCATGTTGGCAATGATTGCTGCAATTTGGTGATGAATGCTCTTGTCATTGTTTTAAACTGCTCTCTATTCTTGGTGCTGAAACTATAAGATTTGGCAAAACATTCCAGTTTCTTTTTGGATAGTAACAGTATTGCCTATGTGTTGTGTGTTATCGTTCCATGTCATAGAAATGATAATTCACTCTCTCAACATTTTTATTTTACTCTGTTTCCAAGTAGCAGTATCAGATTTCTTTGCTTGTTTGGATTACTCGCTGTAAACTGTAGCTTATTATATTTTAGGCAGACTGGTTCATTTTCATTTTTTATAAATATTTTTTTTCTATGAGTATGTCTCCCCCTTCCCTACACCCCCCCCCCCACCTAACTGTTTTTCATATTATGAAATACATTATAATAACAAGCATTCAAAAGTTCACTTTTCAAAAGGCATTCCCTTGATTTTTGTATTTATTACTCTTTGCAATAAATAATACTAATACTATAAAACTTTTTAATAATTCTCCAGTACATCTTTAAAAATACCCACTACAACAAGCCATTCTTTACCACCTACATAAAGACTGTGATGTTTGCAATGTATCTGATAGGATTTATATTCTGGAGGCCATGGCGTATCCAGTGCTGCCACAAAAAAAAGGTAACGTATCAAATTAAATTGTCATTTTTGGAACTGTTGTAGAAAAACGTATCTAAAAAAGTTTACACTAGAAATTGTAATATTTGCTTTTGTTTATTTTTTTCATCTATTTTTGTATATTTGAGACTGCAGGAATTAGAGAGCAAGCAGATTTAGCAACAATTGGTCTATGGTATATAATGATATGACGAACAATCTCAAACCGGTAAAATTTTTGGTGTGAAAAAGGCACAGAAAATTGAATTTGTTGTTGAATTTAAGAACTTTGGCTTTGATAAATAAGCTTTATTAAAGAGAATGAGTGTCATTTTATGAACTGCAAAGAGCTAAAAGTTTGTGATACTAGTGATTTTGACTTATAATTCAATATTTAACATAACGTTCACTTAAATAATATCAGTCTGATCACAGTTTTAAAAAAAATGTACATCATTTATTTGTTTTGTTATGTAAACACTATGCAACAACGGAGCAATCATCACGTAATATTATTTGATATGACTGTTTGTAAAATTTTATTGTAATGTTTTGTTGCCATGGCTTTGTAGAGGATTTGATCAGATATTACATATATTATTCTCTCCTAATTACAAATCACATTATACAACAATTGTTCAGTTCTATATTGACTATAACATAATTTGAATAAAACTGCTAGGAGAGTTGATATTTTTATCACATTTATATTCATTTTGATTCATTTCTTCCTTTTAAAGTACCAACAGATAGCAACAGAAGAGTCTGTACCTATTTCCAGCAATACAGATCCAAATTCAATGCTGGTAAGCAGTTTTGTATAGCCTTACTTGAAAGGGAATTGGTCTTTTTACTTGTTAATTAAGCGCTACCAGCTGAGCTATCCAGACCCCTTGAAATAAAATAAGATTATTATTAATTATGCGACAGAGCTGTCTTTACATTTGATCTGATTATTCTCTTCTTTTTTTATTTCATCCCTCTTAAAGCAAATTTGATACTATAAATTTTAAAATACAGGATGGATCATTTTTGTTCAAAAGACTAGCATTGGCATCATTAAATATTTGAAGGTTGAAATAATCTGCATTGATATATTTTTTAGTTTAAAAAAATGAGAGAATGATGTTTAGTACTAACCAAAAAATGTAATTAAAAATTATATGCCAATTACATGAATGGATTGCTGAATAATTCAAATAGTAATTCTCAGTCAGGTATCTTAAATGTTGTTATTAAATTTGACCGACAACTTATTTACATCATGTGATTTAATTTTGATTTTATTATTGATATTTAATTATTCAATTATTTATTCATTTATACATTTATTTATTTATTTAGTTATTTATTATTACTACCACCCTCTCTCCTCCTCCTCCCTCCTCTTCTTCCTTCTTCTCTTCTTCTTCTTCTTCTTTCTTCTTCTTTCTTCTTCTTCTTCTTCTTCTTCTTCTTCTTCTTCTTCTTCTTCTTCTTCTTCTTCTTCTTCTTCTTCTTCTTCTTCTTTCTTCTTCTTCTTCTTCTTCTTCTTCTTCTTCTTCTTCTTCTTCTTCTTCTTCTTCTTCTTCTTCTTCTTCTTCTTCTTCTTCTTCTTCTTCTTCTTCTTCTTCTTCTTCTCTTCTTCTTCTTCTTCTCTTCTTCTTCTTCTTCTTCTTCTTCTCTTCTTCTTCTCTTCTTCTTCTTCTTCTTCTTCTTCTTCTTCTTCTTCTTCTTCTTCTTTCTTCTTCTTCTTCTTCTTCTTCTTCTTCTTCTTCTTCTTCTTCTCTTCTTCTTCTTCTTCTTCTTCTTCTTCTTCTTCTTCTTCTTCTTCTTCTTCTTCTTCTTCTTCGTCTTCTTCGTCTTCTTCTTCTCCTCCTTCTTTTTCTTCTTTCGTATTATTATTATTATTATTATTATTATTATTATTATTATTATTATTATTATTATTATTATTATTATTATTATTATTATTATTATTAATAATAATAATAATAATTTTTTATTTATTTCAAATAGATGTGGTTTATTCCAATGACTAATATTGTAATTGTCGTCGTCATACTATCATCTTATCTCCTCAATTATGTTAGGAGATCCATCTCATCAACTTGTTTTCTCTTTTCCCCAGGGTTCTCCAATCTACGTTCCGGTCAAGTACCCTGACACCAGTGGTGGTGAATCGGATGATGCCGGCAGTACGTTTTTATTTCAAGAATTCTTTGTTTATTGTTTTTCTTTGTTTGACTCATGACCCCCATGTGAAACTGATTATAGGATCACTATGTCTTTTGTTACCAATAGACTTGAACTTGAACCGGAATAGGGAAATTGAGTTTTGACTCACTTGTGTCTCTATGATTGGGAAATTGAGCAAATTTTGTTTGATTTTCATTCAATAGAGTTAAGTAAAAAGTCATGTTTTAAATTATTTTTTAAAAAATTTTAAGAAACAATATTCTTTTAAGTTGAAATAAAAATCCCATTAAATTTACTCAGGTTTAATAAATTAAGCTTACAATTCAATTTTAGGTTATCAGATTCACACAAATATAATACCGTTTTGAGACAACTGAAAACATATCTTTATGGGATTTTACTTCGACTTGCAGTAAACCTGAACAGACAAGACGAGTCCTCTTACGATATCTCAGCATTTATCTCCCTGTCAATCAAGAACAGACATAACTTTTTATGTACAAAAATGAATGCATCAGCATAAAAAATAAAAAAAAGAACAAAATACCAAACACAGATCGTTTCAGACTCAATACCCTTCTTCAGCAATAACAAAAGTAGCAAATACGGTAATACTTCATCTATAATCCAGATAAATTTATTTGTGACCTATCACTGTCTTTGTTATTGATTTGTGACCTATCACTGTCTTTGTTATTGATTTGTGACCTATCACTGTCTTTGTTATTGATTTGTGACCTATCACTGTCTTTGTTATTGATTTGTGACCTATCACTGTCTTTGTTATTGGCTAAAAAACAGTTTTAGCTCAAAACGTTTTATGTTTAGTGTTTTGTTCTTATTTTGAAGCTGTTATATTCATTTTTGTACATAACATTTTTATAATCCACAGCTTCTCGCACCTTAGCATTCACTTTGACTTGCTTTCTTTTTAATTTTTATCATTCTATTTATATGTTTATTTTTAGAAACAGATTTTAACTGCCCGTGTGTTTATTTAAAGAAAAAAAATTCTTGAAAGAAAAATCTAACTTTGGAATTGTCAAAATATATCATGATATTATTTTCCATTTTATCTGATTACACTTTTAAAATGAATAGAAATGGTGCTGGTAAATAACAGTAACAATGAAAAACCAAACGGAATAGAACCTTTTATTTAATTCAGAAAGACAAATTCTGTTGACATCTCTTGTTTCCACTTTGTTAACAAAACACAATGAATAAGACACTAAAGACAAATGCGAGAAGAAAGAATGGCATTGTATAAGCATCTTCAGTGTCCAATTCATTATATTTTGTCATGTTGAGAAATGGGGAAATCATAAACTTCCAAATTGTTAGACTTTATGAATTGAATAGAATATTCTTTTCCTCTTTTTTTTTTTTTTTTTTTGGTTATTTACTTCAACTTTGCGGGTGGTTGGATGGGAGCATCACCCTTGAATCATATACCTATGATGTTCGCATGGGTGTACGATCCAATAGTGATGTCGTTTCTTCTTCTCTTTACTAGCCTATCCTGCTTCTTTGGTTTGTGATTGTATTTTTGACAGGGGATATTTTTTTTTCTGCAAATCTTCTGCCTGTTTGTTCTTGGTTATTTATAATTTAGCTTATGATATCTTTAGGTTATGATTTTGATTTACATTTGTACTATTTTTGTTAGATTGCTTGTTTTTTTGTTTCAGCGGTCTCTCATATAACCTCAATTGTGTTGGAAGAGACGTAAAGCAACAAACAAACAAACAAAAAACTTCAACTTTAGAATAAGATATTGCTTCAAACCACAACCTGAACCAACAAAATATTTTTACCTTTTGACTCTTGTCTATTTTTTTTATTTTTAAAGCTGGAGGCAGCAACAAGTCTGTGAGGTTTTCTAATTTGTCTGAAGTGCGACAGTTATCAGGTGAGTTAGAAAAGAAAATATGTATACACAATTTTTAAAATTGAAGAGAAAAAAAACCTCCAAAAAAACCCCCCATAAACTACCAACTAATCAAATCAACTCAAAATAAAGAATCAGCACACATACTTTTTTACGTTAGCTTTGCCCAGCACCTTTTTGGAGTTTTTAATTTGTGGTTATTGTCAAAGAGATTAGGGATCCTGTGGCACCGATGATGATGATGATGATGATGATGATGATGATGATGATGATGATTTTATTAAGATAATGGTAATGATGGTGGTGACTATGATGAGCCAATATGTGAATTATTGATATAAGGGCAAATATAAAGCTGCAATGTAACTTGTCAAACACTGCTATTTATAAATTTTTTTTTTTTCTTTTCACTTTTTAAAAATGTCTTTATTAGTATTTATTGCTTTGATATCCGAATCCACTATCTAAGATGATTTCCCTATTGTACTTTTTTGTCATTTTTTGTATTTTACTTAACGTGTAATTTTCATCATTTTTTATTGAGTAATTTTAAGTACTTCAAGCACAACATAATTTTTGATCACTTTATAAGTTTGTTACCTTTTTTTTTCTTTTTCTTTTCTTCTTCTTCTTCTTCTTCTTCTTCTTCTTCTTCTTCTTCTTCTTCTTCTTCTTCTTCTTCTTCTTCTTCTTCTTCTTCTTCTTCTTCTTCTTCTTCTTCTTCTTCTTCTTTATATATTTATTTTTCTTATCATCATCATCATCATCATCATCATCATCATCATCATCATCATCATCATCATCATCATCATCATCACATCATCCTCATCCTCCTCCTCCTTCTCATCATCATCATCCTCATCCTCACCATCATCATAATCTTCCTCCTCTTCTTCCCCCTCCTCCTCCTCCTCCTCCTCCTCCTCCTCCTCCTCCTCCTCACCATCACCATCATTGTAAATTGTATTCCAACAGATGAGTACGCCATGGAGCACAAACTAGCCCGCCTGTCGTACCAGGCCAGCGTTGAGGTAGAGGAAAGAATGTCAGCATTTGAGAATAAGCTTCCTGTCAAACAGGTGGCCAAGCTAGCTTTTATGTTTTGTATACTGGTGAGTCTATGATAACATTGATAATGACCATAAAAAGGATAGCAGCATTAATGACAATAAAAATGTGATATCCTGTTGTAGTAATTACAGTAAAATAGTTATCAATATTTTTATTCACCAAAGGCAGTCTATGATAACATTGATAATGACCATAAAAAGGATAGCATTAATGGCAATAAAAAATTGATATACTGTTGTAGTAATTACAGTAATATCTTCAGTGTGGAGGAAAACTGGAGAGATATGTGGAACGGAAACACCAAAAGGAGGAAACATCATTAAAGATCCAACTAAAAGAGTGCCTGCATTCAATAACGCCAGGAAATACTGGATTTCCTCAAACCGCCTCTTAAATGGACATGGCAGAACCGCATAAAATATGTGCAGATGGAAACTTGGAAACAGTGATACCTGCCAGAAATGTCAGGCAGCCCCAGAGACCAGCGATCACATCGTCCTCCACTGTCCAGTCACTAAACTTGAAGGTGGCTACGAAACCATCCTTAGGGCGGAGGAAGACTTTAGAAGCTGGGTTGACGAAATACATCTGGAGGTGTAGCCATATGCTACTACTACTAATAATAATATCATTATCAATATCTTTATTCACCAAAGGCAGTGCATACCACGAAGGACAGGGAAAATACTCACCAGACAACAAGATGTTTATTGCAAACACAACAAATGATAGAGCACAGACCTAGTAATATTTTACTGGGCAGTATAGAAATATACATTGTTGCAAACTAGAAATTACATAATATAATATCAAGGCTCATGTGTAATTACTTATGGATAAGGATATGTTCATAAGATATAGTAAAATGTGACATTTTTTAGTCGAGTACATAAATGTAATAAGTGTATAAAACATGCTAATGTAATATTGGAATGAGAACTACCAAATGCAATAACTCATAATTAGTAATACATCATAACAAATATTGTGATCAATATTAATAATAATAATAATAATAATAATAATAATAATAATAATAATAATAATAATAATAATAATAATAATAATAATAATAATAATAATAATAATAATAATAATAATAATAATAATAATAATAATAAATGATAAATAATTATGATTGTGACGATGACAATGATGATGAGGTAATAACGTCTTTGATGTTGATTATGATGATGACGATATCGTGTTAGGAATTTATTGTTTTTAAATTTGAATTATATCTCTTCATCTTCTCTCACATATTTCTAAAACATTAATGATAATTTTTTATCTTCTCCCATCTCATTTTTCATATCATAACACATCATACGAATTAAAATATATGATAATAACTGAAATTAACTAAATAAAAGGCATGGCAAAGTGAACACGAGTGAAAAGATTGTACCTTATCTCATTGCAGTGGTTCTTTGCTAACTACACATACCAAGAGGCCTTAGACCAGACAGAGGCTGCTATTGTCAACGTACTGTCATCAACATCTGGACTCTTTACACTAATATTAGCTGCCATTTTTCCCAGTTCTGGTGGAGACAAATTCACACTATCCAAATTGGCAGCTGTCCTAACCAGGTACAGATAGAACAAAGATGATGTCACACTGGTCTTTGATATTGTTTTTTTGCCATCCACGTTTATGATTAATTCTCACTTAACTGTATTATCCAGACGATAAAAGTTTATGATTACACAGAGTTTTGTGTGTTGGTCCGTTATACATCCGGATGGCAATGTTGTGAGCTTGTTAGCCAAGTGCATAGTATCTATACATTCATAAAAAGCGTGGAGTGGGCAGTTATATCAATAATGATGAGAAATTATATGTATGGGGAAGTGTCAGATGAAAACATAGAATATAAATATCACAATGTCAGAGAGTCAAATCTGAGATCCAATTAATATGACCCCCTCTGCCTGTTTATCACTGTTAATCTTAAAACTACTTTTAGCCATTTTGTGTGTGTTGAACCTGTGACCTCAATAAGTTGGGGAGAGAGGCTCTAGTTAGACTGAGGTTTGAAGCGACTTTTTTGGGGTCGTGGATAGCTCATACGGTAGAGTCATGATCTCCCCGGCCAGGTTGAGAAGTTGTACCAGTAAGGTCACGGGTTCAAGCCCCCATCATCGCCGCGAAATTTTTATTCTCTTTTGCCTTCTGGCACTTTCCTACTCACTTCATTTCTTGTTATAGCCATTGTATGTATCGACTTAACTACAACTTCAATTTAAAAACATGATGATTTTTATTCAATTATTTCGACCATCCAGAGATCATCTTTGCAAAGGTCTGATTTTGTCTTTAATTCAGTTATGAAATTATATTGCATTGGTGGCTCAGAGATAGGGTTTAATGTCTTGTCACACAAGTAAAACAGTGGTAAGTAGTCAGTTGGGTGATTCATAATCCAGGCATTGTATCCATCGGTAAAGCACTTTACAAACATTACCCCACTTGATACAGGTGTGAATGAGTACCTAGACAACCACTAGCACCACATTAATCGTCATCACCACCACCACTACTCCAACCACTATCACCACATCGTTATCATCTTCATCACCACAACCATTACAACCACCTCCACCACATACACAATCATCATCATCACGACTGCACACACATCATTATCTTGACCAAGACATTCCGTATACTTCTATTCATTCAATTTTGACATTTTTAGGTTTTATCTGATTCAGAGCTTTATCCTATTTGAAAAATAAGGGGTATTTGTGATTGTGATGGCATTTGACATAGTATCTACATATCGTTTAGTCCTAAATATAGGATTTTGTATGCGGAAACTCTTGTTTTGGTTATGAAATTCTTCATAGATATGTATGAAATTCTTGTGAGCCAAATTTTAAGCTGGTATCCCTGTATATGTGACTAATCATCATAAAAGTTATTATATGGTATGATCCTGGTGCTGAAATTGAGTTACGAACTTAAAGTAAGAAAGAAAATAGAATTAATTAAATGACTCCATTGAAGAGACTCGGTTTTGTTTCTATACTTCAAAAGTTTTTAATTTCGTAACTCTGATTAAATTTTTATTAATAATTATTCCACTATCTTCCTCTTTTTCTTCCATTGAAATTATACAAATACTGTAAAAGTTTATAACTAAAATATAAAATAAATATTCACATTTATCACACATTAAACAGATTTTAAAACTTTCTATTATATATTATGTTTGTTTTTAATTTTTTTTTTTTTAAATTAAAAAAGAAAAATTATTATTTATTTATTTATTTATTTATTTTATTTAATTTAATTTTTTTCTTTTTACAGTTTGGCTGGTATAGCTCTAGTCTGTATATCAGAGAGCAAAATGGAAGGCTCCATTCCAGCTGGATCCTTGTGGGCACTCTTTAGTGCGCTTTTATATTCCCTATATCTTGTAATGGTGAAGAGAAAAGTCAGCGATGAGGATAAAATGGATATACCCATGTTTTTTGGTGAGTAATGATAGACGAAGTTTATATGGTTTGGATTTGGATGGACATTATAAAATGAAAAGTATTTTTTTAATAAAACTCGTATGTGAGACTAGAAGCAAAATACCACTTCTTTCATGTCAGAGGTGATCGAAAAGCACAACATTTTAAAAGATAAAGTATACTTTATCTAAGACATTTCCATACCATTATTAATATTGATGATGATGATAACAATAATGATGATGATGATTAATAATAATAATAATAATAATAATAATAATAATAATAATAATAATAATAATAATAATGATAATAATAATGATAATAATGATAATAATAGCATTATATTAGCATCAAAATGATTATTTGGGCATAGTGAAAATTTCAACCAGTGGGAGAACAGGTTTAGTCAGTTTAGTTCTCCGATTCTGTCATCACTAAGTAGTCCTTCAGAGCCATAAAGCCCATGGAGCCGGAGTTTATCCCGGTTTCTATAGCATAAAACAGACAATAGCAATTGCTCACTACTCTTTGGATAAGATGCTAGTCTACCAAAATGTACTTTCCACCAGGTCTAAAAGACCAAGCTACCCATTTATTGCTGGGTGAACAGGGGAATAATTGTGAGGTTAAAAATTGCATGTAGTGCTGTGGTGTAGCTGAGGTTATTTATTTATTTGTTTTTGTCAACAATGCATTGTGTTCATCGTTATTATCACTATCGTCAGCAGTACTCGTATGCCACTTTTTTTTTTCTTTTTCAATCTTCATTACTATATCGTCAAAATAATCCAGGACAATATTGCCCAAATATTATTATTATTATTATTATTATTATTATTATTATTATTATTATTATTATTATATTATTATTATATTATTATTATTATTATATATTATTATATATTATATTATTATTATCATTATTATTATTATTGTTTTTATTATTAATTTTACTATTCTTTTTATTATTATTTATTTTTTGCCTGCAGGATTCGTAGGTCTTACCTGTGCCCTGTTATTATGGCCAGGATTTTTCATCCTCGACGTTTCCCACGAAGAAAAGTTTGAGTGGCCAACCGGTACTCAATGGTTGTTCATCTTAATCAATGGAGCAATAGGCACTGTGTTATCAGAGTTTTTATGGTTGTGGTGAGTAGATGTTCTGTAGAAAACCCTTTTTTTTTTCTTTCTTTTTGGCCTGTAAACTTTTTCTTTCAAATATTGATTGAAATCACAATGTTCCAACAACTTGTCAAAAAGTTTGAAGTCTGATTTTTCAAAGACTTCCTTAGCATCTCAAGTTTGAGACTTTTAAACTTTTTGGCCATTTTTTAATCTATTGAAATTTGAAGGAGACTTTTTTTGGCCAAATAAAAAAAAAAAATTGTTTTAGAATACAGCATAGAAGTAATTGCAGTACTAAAGTAGCCCTTCAGAGCGAAGTTGATCCCGGTTTCTATAGAGTGAAATGACAAAGCAATTGCTTGCTACCCTTCAGGTAGGATGCTAGTCTTTCACGAAGTCCTTTCTCCCAGATCTAACAGCCCGGCTACCCAGTCACTGCTGAATGGATGGGGTGGGGTCCAAAAAAAACCTCGACTTCACATGGAACTGAAATCAGTCCTTTTGGGTGTGAAATGAGTACTCCACATACTGAGCTACTGGGACCCCTGCTGCGCTAAAGTGACAAGCAGAACACATAGGGCTTAGTTGTTATGACAGTTCCATCAGGTGTTCGTTAGTTTAGTGACCAATGACCAGATGGGCGAAACTGTTTTTAATTTTAAAAAATAGCTTTGGCATTGCGTCCTTGGATATGATAAGCCACTTTACGTACATTATCCCACATGATTTTTGATGAGAAAGAACACCTAGCTACAGGCAGTAACAGATATTTTAGGAATGCAAGTGCAAGGAGAATGCCTATCAGGCAACTTGTACTGTAAAAAGTGGAATATTGGTTTCTCAAGATTTGCTGAGGGAATATGTGAAGTGTGAAGTGTTGTGAAGAGAAATAGGCATTGTGAATCTGTGGAAAATGTGTTTATATATATATATATATATATATATATATATATATATATATATATATATATATATATTGTTAAATCATTATTTCAGCATCAGTCGGGTAGCTGGGTTTGTTAAGATTTGATGGAAAGTTCTTTGCATCTTATCCAAATATTAATAAGCAGTTTGTGGTTAATGATACAGACGAATGGATAAACTTTAGTTGGATCGGTCTTTGACTTATAAGTCTGTTTCTTATATGAACAGTTGTTAATATAGAGCTAACAATTATAACTCATTCCCTTTTAGTATTTTATTCTCTCTTACAATTTTATTTTTATTATGACATTAATAATAATAATAATAATAATAATAATAATAATAATAATAATAATAATAATAATAATAATAATAATAATAATAATAATAATAATAATCAGCACATTTCTATTAAGCCCTCCTCTGAAGAACTCAAAGCGCATTATATTGGTAGATAAATAATCAAATGACTTTTTATTTGCTAACCCTCATTTTTTCGCTGTTTTAACTCACTCAATCTTAGAGATTGTTGCTACTTTTGAAAATGGGAAAAAATGTATTTAAAATGAGCATGTACATAGTTTTATTCAATATGCAAAAAATTAAAAACATTAGCTTTGATACTATGCCTATAATTTGTCTCAGAAGAATGTAGTAAACAGGCATGGGGTAAAAATAACCCGGGTAGTCTACAGATATAGTCGGTGTTAGAGTTGAGTGAGTTAACCAACTTTAAATAGTCTCTTTTTTCAATTTTATTAACTATTCTGTATCTTTAATGTTTGCTACTTTTGGTATTAATTTTAAACGATGTTGATTTTTTTCAGGGGTTGTTTTCTCACTTCTTCATTAATTGGAACTCTGTCTCTTAGTCTGGTGGTTCCCCTTACTATGCTGGCTGATGCAGTTGTCAAGAAGGTGAGCAACGATAACGAATTCTAATCATCATCATCATCGTTTTCATCGTCGTTCGTTGTTGTTGTTGTTGTCATCGTCATCATCAACATCATTATCATCATCATCATCATCATCATCATCATCGTTGTCGTCATCATCCTCATCATCATCATCATCATCATCATCTCATCATCATCTCTAGGCTTAAGAGGATTATTGATAATTGCACACAAATTCGTGGGCTTTGTTCATTTTGATTTAAATTTCTTTTTTTTTTTCTAGATTAATTTGGATGAATGCTAGAGTATGCTACCACCACCACTATATCTTCTGCCTTAAAAAAACACTATAACCTTTAGACACAAACAGTCTTTTTCCTAAACAGTCCTTTTACTTAACACTGCAGATAAAACCCTTTATTCAATTTTCCTGTTGACAGCCTAGTGGGTTTGGTGGATTTCATGAATACAAACATAGTAATGGCTGCTAGAATGAAAGTGATCTGAAACTCTAGCCCAGGTGTTGTGGCCTTGTATACATTGGGCATTTTACATGCATTACATCAGCTTACTCAGGTTTGAATAAGTAACTAAGCACACTGATTAAAAAAAAATGAAAAAATTAAAGACCGTAATTGCACATTTTGTCGAAGACGACTCATTGATTCCACAAAAAAGTAAGTAGAGAAGTACAAAAAACGATTTCTAGAAGTAGAGGGCCATTTGCTCTGCATGAAATAGAAATTTGTTTTCAACTGGCCAGCGGAGGGAGGGGGGGAGGGGGGGGGGGATAAATGAAGCATTGTGAGAGACATTGACCAAGATGTGCCTGTGGAAACGCCCTGTATAAATCAGTGTTCATGGTTTTCCGGGATCCATGGAAATCCACAATTTTGAAGTCAGAAGAGGAATTTCCTCCTTTTTGAAAAAACAACATTTGCTCCAATCATTTTACTGTGAGTGAGAGAATTGATGTGTGGTGGAGCAACCAGGGGCAATGTCCCACTTTCCAAAAATTTAGCAAAGAGCCTGTTTGTCAATCAATGAAAGTTCATCATCAAGTTTATCATCTCTCTTGCTCTAAAATCGGGGAAGGGGGCTTTAAGGGAATCGTTCCAAGTTTTTCCCCCTTTTTTTTCTTTTTTTTTTTTATCACAATCAACAATCCTTCATATTTTTATTTATATCATTTTGTCTATTTATTTCATAATCTATCTAATCCACCCATTTGTCTGTCTATCCATCCCCAGGTCCAATACAGCCTGTGGTTTTATTTGGGCACCATTCCAGTCTTCCTTTCATTCTTCTTAGTCTCACTTCTCACACATTGGGAATCCTGGGATCCTGTCCTGCTAGGACTAAAAAAATGCATTCACTTTATCTGTCGAAGACGGCCTCTAATAAGGTTGGTTGTAGTTTTATTTTTTCTCCTCCTGGGTGTTCCAGGTTTTATTATTTTTAACCCTGCATATTCAAATGAATGGGGGGTGACGTGGTCGAGTGGTTAAGGCATTGCATTGTGACTTGGAAGGTTCCAGGTTTGAGCCCCACGTCAGGTACTTTCGTTTTTTTCCTTGAGCAAGATTATTACTCCCCTATTTGCTCACTTGGACAACATTGGTGATTCCTGTTGACATCAGACATTTTGTTTGATGATTTATCTATATTCCTTTGCAGAATGCCTTGGCAACGATATATTATGATGTCATGGAGGAATGGCATAATTTTTTATTTAAAAAAAAATTCAAATGAATGGTAGTCACTCAATGAAAATCGTTTATGGTTTTTCTAAAAAAATATCACAATTTTAATATTAATGAATGATCAATATCACATGAGAGTATGAAGAAGCAGAAAAGGTAGAGTAAATGTTGAGTTTGAAATGACACAATTTTAGAAAAGCAGTTAGCTTTGTGTCATGAGATTTTAGAAAGTAAACCAAATTTGGCACATTTACATTGAAGGTATTCTAGCTCTGTGGATAGCACACTCGCCTACTGGGTGAATGATACAAACTGTGGCACAGATATTTTCTTTTTCAATTGACTTGTTGTATCTACATCATCATTTTTGTGACCTTGAGACTGTATGTATGGAATTCTTCCTTTGTTTTATTTTAAGTTTATTCCTGAATAATCTTCTTCATTTAATAACTCTAGAGATAGTTAGGCTGATTTGTTGTGCAGACTGTTTTGTCCGCAATGAATGTCCTTTCAACTTCATTTTTCATTTACAGTTTCTTGTTTCTTATTCTTATTTTGAAAGGCACGTTGTAAAAATTAAAACTAAGTTGTGATTTTGTCACACTTTTTAGAAAAACTGTATACAAAAATCTTATTAAGACCCATCAATACAATCAGCATGAACTTCCCACGTTTTAAAACGGCTTATTGCTCAGGAGTGATAGAGCCTACTGTAGTCTGTACCACTGGGCTTACATCTCCACCCACTCCAGTTGGCGGGCAATCTGTACCTCTGTCAGCAGGGCCGATAGCATTTCAAACCATTGCTTTTAGTCATCTCCAAACTATCCATATTGAAATGTTGGAATCGTGCAATGTCTTTTCTCACTGCCCTTAATGGGTCTCTGATATGGTGCTGATCGATTTCAACGTCTTCTAGGGCTGACATCTCCTTCATGCAGCATTGACTTACAATATCAGTAGCATCACCAGTCTCACGATATTTGGAAATCAAGTTGTTGTTCACAGCTCTCCTTGAGCATTTGATGCTCTGGCAATATAAATAAATAAAATAAAATTCCCTTTATTCATCCCCAAGGGGAAATTTGCCTTTAGGGTCTATTCCAAGGGAAGACTGGAATAACCCAGGCGTCAGCCGCAGAGCAGCGCCGCAAAGTGAGCTAGGGCAAGGTGACTTGCTCAAGGCCACACAACGCAGTGGCGGGTGATTGAACTCGGTACCTTTAGGGTAGGAAGCAAAGACCGTACCGCTGAGCCACACTAATGCCATATCTCTTTGCAAGTTGGAAAGTCTCATCATGGTTGAGTAGAATAATTCATACCAAGCCAGGCTCGCTCTTATTAGTCTAATTTGACGCAATATTATACTGGAAATGTCATCAAAGCCTAGCAACAAATTTGATACGACATAGAGTCACAGTAAGCGTGATCTGAATTGTGCTCAAATGAGGAAGGAGATACAAAAATACTGCATCATTTATGTAGGGTTGATTTTTTACTTATACCTTTGTCTCAAAAATGTTTGCAATGAAGATGTCAATATTTTATCTTTATTTTTCTTTAGGAGTAAAAAGAATTCCTTTTAAATTAGTATGGTTTTTTAACAATTATTATGCAATACTTTTGAAACTATTATGACTTCTAAAGTGGGAAGTTACTTCTGACACTCAGCATAGTTTATGGAATATAACCAGTCATAAAAGACATTCATTTATTATTTTCTGTATATTTTCTCCCTCTTCCCAGGGTTCGTGAATTGGACAGGGAACAGACAACTAGCCTGATCACGGAAGAGAGAGCAGTGTCTGAATGACATGAACTCCTTAATGCTGCCACTAAACAATCTTAGGAATACCGTACATTGGAATTACATCAATCACATCATTTTCTGATCAAGATAAAATGTTCTTTAAGTCATCGTTAAAATATTCTTTACATCGTAAAGTGGTAGAAAATTGGTTTAAAGACGGGTATGAAAAAGAATGCTATAAAAATGACGCTGCCCCTAGAAAGTCCTAGGAATACATTGGATTTCCAACAGTCGCATCATTTTAAAGTCAATTTGTAGTGTTCTTAAAGAAGTGCACTGCCAGAAAATGACTGGTATGAGAAAGAATTGTTTTAGAATGACATAAACTTGTTGACATTGCCGCTAGAAAAGAATATGTGTTATAGGAACATGCATCAATCACAGAATTTTCAGGTCACTTTAACTTTGAAGTCCTTTTTAGGAAGCTCAGTACCAGAGAGAGAACTGTGTGGACTGATAAAAGAAATAACATGAAAGAAGTGTGCTGAAATGTCTCTAAATGCAGTCACTTGAAAGACACTGAATATATTGTAATTTCAACAATAATTTTCCGGTCATATTATAATAATGTACTTGAGATGGTGCTGTGTCAGAATATATTATATTATATATATATATATATATATATATATATATATATATATATATTATATATATATATATATTAGTGCAATCAAGCACCCTTTTAGAATTACATCAGGTCATGTTGTAGTCTTCTCAAGAAGTGCACCACCAGAAAATTGATTGAATAGCTTGTTACAATAATGAACTGTGCTGGAATGACATGAACCACTGAATGCAGCCTTTAGAAAGTCACAGAAATCTATTGAATTGACAATAGTCACATCATTTTCAGGTCATGTTGGAGTGTTCTCAATAAATAAGCGCAATGCCAGAGAAAATTAATGAACCCCTGACACTGCTACCTGAAAATTGTTAAAGTGTTTTTGAAACCACTTGAGTATTACCATGTTATGGCCATGTTTTAATATTCTTAAAGCACTGAATTACGCTTGACGATAAATAGGTTCTGTGCACAAATATAGAGAAAAGATCAGTGGCTTGGATGTAAGGTAAGGTGTATTCACAGCTCCGTTGAGAAATACCTGACACTGTAATTTAAATCAAGAAGAAGACACGTTGTCTTCTAAATTAATCCTTAATGCTACCACTTAAAAATCTCAGGAATACATTGGAATTTCTTCTTGTCCTTATGTGTGATAATATCCGCAAAATCTGGATAACTCATGCCTCCAAGCAAGTGAATAGTAACCCGATACCTTTCTTAACCCAAGGAAGGTGTAAGAGACTATTGGATCACAGACATTGTCACGGATTACCGTAGATTTAGTAAAATTTGTCAATGGAAAAAAGATTTTGCTCATCTTATTTATTTTATCTCATCACTGAATTGAAGACAATGCTTCTCATGGTGGGATGATGGACTTAGATCACATGTTACATACCAATATACCACATAATATGACACTGTGTCAAAATGTTGTTTTAGTAACATTCGACACAAAAACGCTATTATATGGATAATGAAATTAATTTTTAAAAGTAAGGATCAGCCTCCAAAATAAAGGTAGTGATAGATATTTAAAGTGTCAAAAATTGTAGACAAATTTGCACTTTGTTCACATTTTTGGACCCTTTGAGATGCTTCGTCTGCTACTTTATTGGTGCTAAACTGACAGAATTTTGAATTGTTTCTAATTATTTATCACAGGGATACTTATGAAAACCTAAATTTACCACATACCCTATTATCAAAATCACTTAATTGGGATGGGATTTTGTGTGTGTGTAGAATGTTACTCTAACAATCTTTTGGTACAGACTATTGAATTGTCTATAAATATATAAAAACAAATTCATTAATTCATCCTTATCTGAATTTTTGAATAGTGTCTTGTTTCATATTTGAAATCTGAATTATTAAACTTGAGTTAAATCTGTAAAGAATTTTTTTTTAAAAACCAAAAACAATTTTAGTGTTTATTAAGAGGTGTGAATGGGTTGTTGATAAGAAAGGTGGTAATAAATATAGTAAAATTGTTCATTTACTGATTAAATTGTATATAGACTGACAGAGTTGTCCTATCTCATATGTGGTCTTTTTTAATCAGAATTTTATGATCTCAATAAACTATTTATGTGATTTTAATAGATACAATGTTTTACTCTTACAGTAGCAAGTACAAACAATCAATTGAAAAAATGATTTAGTTAAAATTCGTCCTGTTTTTGTTTTTTTTTTTTTGGGGGGGGGTGTTCTTCCCAAGATAAGATATACTTTATCAATCCTTAATGGAAACTATAAGTTAGCATCACACTGAATCATATCGATTTGTAACAAGACATTTCCACATTCTGGTGACGCATTCGTTCATTCAACAGACTTAAAATTAAGATCTAGACAACAAGCATTCTAACATTTGTAAGCAAATACATTTCTAAAATTATTGTTTAATTGATTAGAGAATTTAACTTGTTTTTGTTGGGGGGTTTTTTTTGTCGCTGTGAATGACAAATTGAAGTCATATCATCAATGTCATCATTCTTCGGCATGTTTAGAATTGAATTATTTTCAGGATTTGATACACAGTTTACAATCTGAATACATTGCCTTCCATGACAGGGTTATCTAAACAGTATATCTAAATATGTGACCAACTACTTCAAAACAGTTTTATGCTGGAGTGAAGCTCTTGCTTAAAATCAAATTTTAAATGGAAAGTACACAATTTGAGTAAAAATGAAATACTTTCATTGCGCAGAGAACGTTTTGACTATTTTAAACGTTAAAAAAGCAAACAACTTCTTAATTTCCTAATTCTGGTCCCCCCCCCCCCCCCCCCCCCCCCCCCCCCCCATCTCAAAGAGGTATTTGTTATGTTGGGATGGGCTAGATGCTGAAACTTGAATTGATGGATTCGAATAGAATTCTTTGAATTGACATCTCTTTATTTTGGTAGAGAATAAATTCAATTTCTGGCATTGCGCAACACTCAAAGTTTATTGTATGCTTAGATTTACTTTTCGGGATTTGATTCATTTGGACATAGTATTCTTTTGAGACAATGGGTCACAATTTTCTTCCATTTTAATCATTCTGACATAATACTAGGTTGAAGTGATTGGTCACCAAAACTAAAATATTAGTACATTTTAAATTTGCAGACTGATTGGTCACAAGAATTAAAGTAATACAGATTGTTCTATGGACTAATTTCATTTCATATACCTAATACTTTGCAGCTTTTGGTTTATTTATTTATGAACTGATTTATTTATTTATTTATTTATTTATTTATTTTGCTGTGTATTTTTTACATTTCATGTCTTGAATTTCTTTGTCTCTCTCACAGCTCTCGTAAAGCATTTAATCATTAACTCTCATTTGTCTCATTGAATCTAACTTTTAACTGAAAGGTTTCAGAAATTCTATTTATTTTATGCTTTTATGTATAGAACGAAAAATATTATTTCACCAATCATAAAATATTTAGTACTTTGATTTATTTCTGTCTCCTCAGAAGTTGATATGATATTAATACAGACTGGCTTTTGCTTTTTAAAAATGAATTTATGTTATTTTGTCAAGTTTGCACTTGACTTGCCTTGCTTTCTTTATTTTCTTCATTTGATAGTTTTTGGATCTGTTGTAAATACATTAGAATATATAAATTGATAGACTTTTTCAAATCGTTATGGTTTTTCATGGTCACACTAGAGAGCAGTGGGCGGCTATGTGAAGCCTGGGATCGTAAAAATGGTTGGAGAAAGGTGTCAATGGAAAGATTTTGGATTTAAACAGACAATAGACGTTCCAAGTACAAACCCTTGTAGCTCTGTTGTTTATTATATTGATCACAAAGTGTTTTTCACCCAGAGGGTCTGTTTTTTTCTACTGTTTTTCACTGTGTATATTCTCCATTTTCACATATGTTATATTATGTAGTCTCTTTTCACCAGTCTCTCATTATTTATTTATATTATTGATGTCACATTACCTCGTATTATATATTTATTATGCAAATGAGTTGTTATATATGTGATCAAAGTTTTAGGCAATATCGATTTTGTTTAATTTATGTAGGCAAATTAATTTGGAGATGGCGATTAATTTCTTTTTTTTCCAGTGGATGTTATGTTTATGAAGAGCCTTGCCCAAGAACACAATCCTTGGTTCAGAGTTTTTGTGACATTTGTCACCCGTTGAGTCACTCAGTATTGTTTGATTTTGTTACAGGATTAGACACTGTACTGCTGAGTCTTCGATTCCCCTCCTCTTCTTCCCCCCCCCCCCTTAAAAATAGATTATATAAAGGGGTTCCATTATTTTTTCAGAATTGAGAAAAGTGTCAAAAATGATTTATGCTAGAATTTATTAAATACAATGAAGGTTACGCTTTTTTTCCACACTTTTTTATATCTTCAGTTTTATACATAAGCATTACAGTATGCTGAGTTTTTTGGGTTTTTTTTTTAGAGAGTTTGGAAATGAATATAACTTTTAAGTTACATACATTAAAGGTAAAAAGATAATTAATTAGATATATAAATGCCTATTGCTGGGGGAATAAATTTTAAAATCTCCAACCTACCATTACAGAAGTATTGAACGATTAGGCCATAAAGGCTACTTTAACGATTGGATCATTTCCCCTTTTTTGTTTGGATTAATTCAACAGGATTGAATAAAAACGAATATATTAATAATTGCTACAGGAAAGAACAAAATGTGATCCATCACCTCAGAACATTATCATCTCGGGGGTGATTTAGATGGTGAAAATTGAATTTTTAATCAAGAGTACAAGACTTAGATTTAGATTTAATTGGTTGTAAATTGTATTGATAACTTGTGACTCTTCATATTATTTCCTGGGTTTGATTGTACATTTGTGTATATCATCGAATTATGTTATTATTGTTGTTGTTGTGATTATGATTATTAGTGTGATATTATTATTATTATTATTATTATTATTATTATTATTATTATTATTATTATTATTATTATTATTATATTATTATTATTACTACTACTACTACTATTATTTTCATCATTATTGTCAATATTATTATTATTATCACTTATTAAAATCATTATTTTGATATTACGTTGACAACTTGCATTCCACTTCACATGTAACTTTGAACTGAGAAAATAATTGCAGTTTAGGAGGAAGGAGATTTTTTTTTTCTTCCAACTTTCATATTGCATAGTGTTATATTTTCCACTCCAGTTCATTATTCTTCGGCAACTCTACAACGCAAGTAAATCAGTTTGAGTTATCAGTTTTTATAGCTATCATTTTATTTACATACAATACAATGAAAAATGATTTATGCTAGAATTTATTAAATACAATGAAGGTTACGCATTTTTTTTCCACGTTTTTTTTTATATCTTCAGTTTTATACGTAAGCATTACAGTATGCTGATTTATTTTTTTGGTTTTTTTTTTGAATTGATAATGATTCTTTGGTCTGTTGATTGCTATATTATGCAAATTTATGTTTTTTTGTTTTTTTAAAATGAATTTAATGAGTAAGTTATTTTGTGTGATGAATGAGCTCACTATATCTTTTCCATAACAAGGAAATTTGAGAAATTTTTAAGGTTATAAAAAATTTACTTTTGTTGTGATAAAGAGCTGTAACATAACACTATCCCACACTCTGACAGTATGGATTGGATTATATTGGATTGGACGACTTCTCGTATGAAATCAGATAATCAATCAACTTCCATTGATATTAATTACACACATTAAGAGTAAATTTTCTGGGTGGGGTTCAGGACCTCCCATAGTGGACAGGGAGGTACATACTGTGTCTTCTTTCCCCCTATGTCTGTTTTCCAACATGCTTTCTGTCTTTGTCTTGGAATGAGATTACTTGGTTTTGTCCCGGCCCTGGCCGGATACCCTGGCTGGGAGGGAAACAGCCAAGTGTTAGTTAGTTTTGGGAGATGATATTTTTTTCCTTGTAAATCATCTCTCTGTTTAGTTTTGTTTATGTATTATATATGATTTGTAAATATTTGAGTGTATCCCTCTTAGTTGGGACCTATGCTTGTGTCTGGATGAGACTTTTAGGTAATCTCAAACTAAGTACTTTGATAATGTGCTCTTGGAATCTACATCTGCTTCCTATTTGAATCAATTCCCCTTTGTCTTACCTTTTCTTTGGTCCTTTAATTGTAATTCTAGAACTTTTTACTATCCCATTTTATTCCTTTTACTGGTGCTGATATGACCTTAATGTGTTGCAAGAACCGTAAAACCCTTAAAAACAAAACAAAAACATAAGAGTAAATTTTGGCAGTTTCAACCACTGCTTTTGGCATCTCATTGTGGGTGGTAACTTTGACAGTCCACAGTGGGGAGGGTGTCACGCTGTGTCTTCTATCTCCTATGTCTGTTTTCCGAGTTGCTTTCTGTCTTTGTCTTTCACCGGTTCTTTTTGTTCTGTACATTGGCCCTCTGTCTAAAATCACCAGAAGTTTTGGTCTGTCTTACCATCAATAATTCGCTGATTATCTCCAATACGAGAAATTTGCATGGAGTGTCAGAGTCAGACATTGGTAAGAAGTGTATCCAAAGTGTTAAGAAATGGAAGATTGAGAACAGACAAAACTTAATGATGATAAGATGGGAGTGCTTTATGTTTGGAACAGGAAGTGGAAAAGTGAATCAGATTTGAAGCTGGGGGATGCTTCCATTCAAATTGTTGACAAAGTGAAAAATCTCGGCACATTTTTAGACTCTGGCCTGTCGATAGAGCATCGGGTTAACTAAAAAAGATTGCTTTCATTAGACGATTCATATCTGAGGATGTGACCAAACAACTGGTTGTGTCCCTTGTACTATCGAAATTGGATTATTATAATGCTCTGTTGTTTGGCGTTTCGCAACACAATCTGAGATGTCTTCAGATTGTCCAGAACAGCGCTGCCAGACTAGTATTCATGAAGTGTAGGTGCGATTCTGTCAGACCTCTGCTTCATGACCTGCATTGGCTGCCTGTTGAGAAAAGGATTAAATTCAAAGCTTGCATTTTAGGGTAACATTGTATTGATAGTACTGCTCCTTCCTACCTTTCAGAACTAATTGAAAGATAGTGAAAACCCCACTCCTTATGTTCGGCCAGTGATTCCACCAAATTAGTTCTCCCCCGAATATGCAAAAATGCTGGAGTGAGATCCATTTCTCATTTCGGGTCCATTTCTCTGTTTGGAACGCCGGAGTCCTTGGCTGGGAGAGAAACAGTCAAATATGTTAAAGTTATGGTTTTGGGAGATGATATTTTTTTCCTTGTAAATCATCTCTCAGTTATGTACTGTTATTTTGTTTTATTTTTAACATGATTCTTAACATTTGAGTGTATTCCCCTTATTTGGATCTTGTGCTGGTGTCTGGTTGAGACTTTTAGGTGATCTCAAACTAAGTACACTGATTGCGTGCTCTTGGAATCTACATCTGTTCCCTATTTGAACCATTCCCCTTTGTCTTACTTTTTCTTCAAGTCCTTTTAAATATACATCAAGAATGTTCTCACTGTCCAATTTTCTTTCTTTTAACTGGCACCGGTGGTATGACCGAACACCGTAAAACCATTAAAAGCAAACAACAACAACAACAATTTTATTTTATTTCATTTTATCAGTAGTTTCTGGGTGGGGTTCCTGACCTCCCATAGTGGGCAGGGGGGTACATACTGTGTCTTCTATCCCCTTATATCTGTTTTCCAACATGCTTTCTGTCTTTGTCTTGGATTGAGATTACTTGGTTTTGTCCTGGCCCTGGCCGGAGTCCTAGCTGGGAGGGAAACAGTCAAATGCATAGTTATTGTTTTGGGAGATGGTATTTGTTTCCTTGTAAATAATCTCTCTGTTATGTATTATTATATTTTTATTTTGAATTTATAATGTAAGGATTTGAGTGTATTCCTCTTTGTTGGATTTTGTGCTTGTGTCCGGATGAGACTTATAGGTGGTCTCAAACTAAGTACTTTGATAGTGTGCTCTTGGAATCTACATCTGATCCCTATTTGTTCCCAGTTCCCCTATGTCTTACTTTTTCTTGGGTGCTTTATTTGTAATTCTAGAACTTTTTACTATCCCATTTTCTTCCTTTTTACTGGCGCTGATATGACCTAAATGTGTTGCAAGCGCCGTAAACCCTTAAAAACAAAAACAAAACATTATCAGTAGTTTCAGACAAGAGACCTGAAAAGATTGAAACTTGGGGATTTACGCTTGTTCACTGTTTGAACTATCAACCCTTGTCTAACCTTGCTCCTGTTAATTCTATTAATATTTTTAATTCTAACACTTTATTATTTCTTTTTTCCTGGCAAGGGATGTTAAACTGTTAAAAACAATGTTATTTTTATGTGATCATGACAAAGAAAAAAAAAAAAAGAAACTGTCTGTATAACATTCTAATGATGTGACACTGTGCAATATCGTTTCTATATTTGAATTACAAAATAAAAAGATTTTTCTTATTTTCTTTTTATATATAACCATCCATACCAAATACTTTTATGTATAACTAATAAAAATATATTATAAGTCTTGTTAATGTTGGGTTTATGTTATATATGTATGTATGTATGTATGTATCTATGTATATATGTATGTCTGGGTGGGGATCCTTACTTTCCATAGCGGGCAGGGAGGTCCATACTTAGAAAAGTGAGTGGAGCAGGCACTTATGTTGGTAACAACAAGATATGAAGTGAGTAGAAAAGTGCCAGTAGACAATAGAGAATAAAAAATTTTTTCGTGGCGGTAGTGGGGTTCGAACCTGCGACCTTATTGGTACGACAACTCCGCCTGGCAGGTGAGAGCGTGGCTCTACCGTGTGAGCTATCCACGAACACAAAAATATTCGTTTCAAACCCAAAGTCATTTCTAGATCCCTCTCTCACCCACTTCTTGAGATCGCCGATTCGTTCACCACCATCCCGAAGTAATTTTGACCAGCAGTTAAGCTTAATAGCCAATATTCTCATCACAAACATATAACATAGAAACGATTGAGACATTGAGTATGCTCCGGTGTATGGGGTGAATTTTTAATTCAGAAAAGTGAGTGGAGCAGGCACTTATGTTGGTAACAACAAGATATGAAGTGAGTAGAAAAGTGCCAGAAGACAATAGAGAATAAAAAATTTTTTCGCGGCGGTGGTGGGGTTCGAACCTGCGACCTTATTGGTACGACAACTCCGCCTGGCAGGTGAGAGCGTGGCTCTACCGTGTGAGCTATCCACGAACACAAAAATATTCGTTTCAAACCCAAAGTCATTTCTAGATCCCTCTCTCACCCACTTCTTGAGATCGCCGATTCGTTCACCACCATCGCGAAGTAATTTTGACCAGCA
>NC_088372.1:15142670-15150170 GCF_034508935.2 Berghia stephanieae | reverse complement strand
GGCCAATATTGTAAATTCAATTTTTTGTCAGAGTTGTACGCTGCCGTTGTTTTTAAAAAACACAGTATAGATAGTTCGAAGATGACGCCACTCAGGTCTTTGTTATTGTTTTTTTTTTTTTTTTTGCCATCTGCGTTTATGAGTAATGCTCACTGAACTGTATTAACCTGACTATAAACGTTCATGGATACACACAGTTTTTGTGTGTTGGTCCGTTATACTTCCGGATGGCAATGTTATGAGCTTCTTAGCCAAACGCATACTATCTATATACAATGTTAACCAAATAACACATACTGTGTTTTTTAAACAAACGGCAGTACGACACTCGGCTTTTGATTTGTAGGTCCCGGTTTTCCGTCTGGCTCTTGGCAGCGCAAAATTGAATCCTTGGGAAAGGCTCTTTACTCACATCTCTTTGCTATACACAGATAAACAATGAAATAAATACCTGGTAACTGCATTGTCTGTTATGAAATAAAAATTGTATAGCACCTTTCTTATAGACATCATATGTTGTCCTATTTCTTAATGTTGCGGTTGTCTTGAGACCCCTTGTACTGGTGGGGATCCTGACCTCTCATAGTGGGCAGGGGGGTACATTACTGTGTCTTCTATCCCCTTATATCTGTTTTCCATCATGCTTTCTGTCTTTGTTTTGACATGAGATTACTTGGTTTTGTCCTGGCCCTGGCCGGAGTCCTAGCTGGGAGGGAAACAGTCAAATGCATAGTTATTGTTTTGGGAGATGATATTGTTTTCCTTGTAAATCATCTCTCTGTTATGTGTTATTATATTTGTTATTTTGAATGTATAATGTAAGCATTTGAGTGTATTCTTCTTTGTTGGATTTTGTGCTTATGTCTGGATGAGACTTATAGGTGATCTCAAACTAAGTACATTGGTGTTATGCTCTTGGAATCTACATCTGATCCCTATTTGTTCCCAGTTCCCCTATGTCTTACTTTTTCTTGAACTTTTTACTATCCCATTTTCTTCCTTTTTTACTGGCGCTGATATAACCTAAATGTGTTGAAAGCGCCGTAAAACCATTAAAAACAAAAAACAAGACCCCTTGTAAAGTGCTTTGAGCACATTTAGTGGAAATTGTGCTTTATAAAAGATCACTGTCTTATTTTAAAATATCTAATCCTTTGGCCATCCTTGTCATCTCCCTATTTATTCTTGGCGCTAATATGACCTAAAAGTTTCATCTGTGCTATTAGACCCCAAGGCATACAAGTATTGATTTTTTCAAAGGGTTGGTTCCTTTATTCAGATTCACATAAACGTTTTAACTAAAGCTATTTGTACGTATATTTTCTGGAATATATATATATATATATATATTATATATATATATATATATATATATATATATATATATACGAGTATATAGTACTATTGCATATATTTAACCTTGATTTTGTAAATGTGTCTAATAGGATAATATTACATTATTATTGAATGTCTTGTGATGATAAAATATTTTTTTTTCTGAATCAATTAATTCTCTGACTCATGAATGCATTGAATACAGTTTGGTGATATTCGTAGAAACGGCTACTCCACGTTAATCTCTGTTTTAAAGTAATGATTACACACAGGGCGGGGTTCGGTCCCTGACTTCCCGTACTGGGCTAGGAGGCACTTACTGTGTCTTCTATCCCACTATATCTATTTTCCAACATGCTTTCTGTCTTTGTCTCGGAATGAGATTGCTTGCTTTTATATGTCCCTGCGGAAAGTTGCCATTTAAAACCCCAAAAGTTGCAAAAAGTTGCCATAAAAAAGGGCAAAAGTTGCCATAAAAAAGGGCAAAAGTTGCCATAAAAATTGCCAAAAGTTGCCACATTTTGCGGAACACTATCTGACAAGGGGGGGGGGAGGAGAGAAAAAATTGCGATTCGCAAACGCACAAACAAAGGCCAAAGTTTCAATTTAAACCGCATCTGTTTATTACCTCAGCAGCAGTAATAATAATAATGATAATGATAATAATACAGTATACTGGCGTATTCTGGCACGGTCAGTCATCACCAAAAAGTGTGCTAGTATCCGATCGTGCCGGAATCCGATAAAGGCCTTTAAGGCCCTTGGACCAAGAGGTTCTTTGTATCTCCTGATTTCTGTAGCAGGCACCTCTTTCATTCCAGGCAGACATGAAAGATCAGTGTCATCAAACATAATAAGTCTGCTAGGATTTAAAAAAAGGCAACTGTTTAATAAATTGAATCCCTGGTTGGCCTTCTGTGGACATATACTTGTCCAACTTTTAACTGGCACCAGAAAAGGCCTGGCAGAACTTGTCCTGCATCTCCAGTTTTTCACGCTGGTCCATGCCTTCAGGGAAAAACCGCTCTGCCTCAGGCAATGACATGCCACACGCATCAAATTTAACTTTCAAGTCCTCCAGTCTTGACCATGCCTACAAATACACACACATAGAGTTATCGAACTCGAAGCCCAGTCAGTCTACAAGGGTTGTGCGGTCAAAAAAAGCTCAGTATCCAGTTAGTTAAGGGAAAAGTCCACCAAAAAAAAAAAAATATTCAGGAAAATCGCAAAAATCGCGGACAGTTGCGGGTAACAGCTAAAATCGCGGCCGCGAATTGCCATTCGCGGCCGCGAAAAACGACGGGGACAGTTTTATCCTGACCCTGGCCGGATATCCCGGGCTGGGAGGGAAGATGTCAAATGTTAAGAGTTTTAGGAGATGATATTTTTTGTCTTGTATACCGTCTCTCTTTGTCTGTTACGCATTGTATTATTTTAGTTTTACATATATATGATTTGTAAATATTTGAATGTATTCCTCGTAGTGAAGATCTGTGCTTGTGTCAGGATGAGACATATAGGTGATCTGAAACTGAGTACACTGATAGCGTGTTCTTGGAATCTACATCTATTCCCTATTCGAACTAAACCTAATTCCCCTTTGTATTCCCTTTTCTTGGGTACTTTAATTGTAATTCTATAACTTTTTACTATCCCGTTTTCTCCTTTTTTTTTACTGGCGCTGATATGACCTAAATGTGTTGCAAACGCCGTCAAACCCTTAAACTGGGTGGGGTTCCTGACCTCCCATAGCGTGCAGGGAGGTACACACTGTGTCTTCTATCCCCTTATATCTGTTATCCAACATGCTTTCTGTCTTTGTCTTGGAATGAAATTACTTGGTTTTTTCCCTGGCCCTCGTCGGAGTCCTGGCTGGGAGGGAAACAGTCAAATGCATAGTTATTGTTTTGGGAGATGATATTTTTTCCTTGTAAATCATCTCTCTGTTATGTATTATTATATTTGTTATTTTAAATGTATAATGTAAGCATTTGAGTGTATTCCTCTTTGTTGGATTTTGTACTTGTGTCCGGACGAGACTTATAGGTGATCTCAAACTAAGTACATTGGTGGTATGCTCTTGGAATCTACATCTGATCCCTATTTGTTCCCAGTTCCCCTATGTCTTACTTTCTCTTGGGTGCTTTAATTGTTATTCTACTATTACTATTCCATTTTCCTCCTTTTTTACTGGCGCTGATATAACCTAAATGTGTTGCAAGCGCTGTAAAACCCTGAAAAACAAAAACAAAACAAAACCCTTAAAAACAAGCACACAATCATTACATACACACACTCATCAGTTGCTTGGCCTCCTCTATCCCTTTTTATCTGTTTGCCCTTGTTCTATCCTTGTCCTGGAATGAGATCACTTGGTCTTGCCTTAACCATTGTTGGGATTCTTAGCTGAGAGGGAAACTGTTAAATGTATGTCCTAGTTCCTTTGGGGGTGGGATGTTGGGGAAGGAATATTTTTTTATTAATCATCTTGAATTTCAGTTGTATGCTCGACTTATATAAAATTCTCTCTCGGGTGGTTGTGCTTATCTCAGATTCGGTCCCTTAGTTGTGTCCAATACCGTTAACTTTATTGAGAGGACAGCATAGATGTGCTTTGAGTATGCTTAGTGGTTATTGCGCTATATAAATGCTCAAGGTTTTAAAAGTTTTAACTATTGTTGGGGGGGGGGGGGGGGGGGGGGGGGGGGGGTTCTATAGACGGACAAAACTCACAAAATCACACAATACATTAAAACAGCAAGCAACAACACCGTGCGTAAAGATCTTAGTCCTAGCGCGGGCTATGTTGTCTAGTGGTATGACACCCGCTTTCGGATCGGAAGGTCCTGGGTTCGAGTCTCGCTCGGCGCATAGTTGAGTCCTTGGAAAATGCTCTTTACTCACATTATCTCACCGTACTCAGGTGTAAAATGAGTACCTGGCCATCAACAGCGTTTTTTGTTTGTTTCTTTTTTTTTTTTTTTTGGTCCTTTTTTTTAGTCATTGTTCTTTGTCCACCAACCAAGGGGTTGAATTTGGTATACAATACATTCTCAGATACTATGTCGGATACTAAGCTAGTCCTCTTCAAACAAGTGCCGAAGGATCAGGCCTAAGGGGCCGTCGTTTTAGTTTGGAACTTTCTTGGCCAGCTCACATTAAAAAATAAGAAAAAAAGCGATTTTTTTCAAGTTCTTGACTAATGTCACTAAGTGCCAGTCGCTTTTTTATGAACAGTCCATTAAGTGAAAAGTACCTTCAACTTCATATGGGAAATGCGGATATTTATTTAACACCTTTCATTTCTCATTCTCTCACTAGACTAGCGCGCCATCGTTAAGATGCCGTCATCTAGGCATTCCATGAAGGAATATATATCGAGAGTTAATAATCTTGTCCAAGGACAAAAATGAAAGTGCATTAATAATAATAATAATAATAATAATAATAATAATAATAATAATAATAATAATAATAATAATAATAATAATAATAATAATAATAATAATAATAATAATAATAATAATAATAATATAAAAATAATGCACATTTATTTTGCGCAACCTATCCCCTTGGTTGGAGGCTCTGGTTAAAGGGGGGGGGGGGGTAGGGCTCGAAATCAGGACCTTCCAGGTCACAGTGCAATGTCTAAACCACTCGGCCATCTTGCTCTTTCCTCTCCAAATTAAGTGGTGTGGGATAAAATAACATTTTCCCCCCTCTCCCCTGAAAAACAAGAACCACCTCAACAACAATAACAATAACGAAGACTAAATAGACCCCCCCCCCCCAAAAAAAAAAAAAAAAAGCATACAAACGACTCGTATTATCCATAGGATAATGTTAAAGCTGACGTGAACATTAATATTTGCAGGTCTGGTAACCCAAATTATTATGTGCGCCAAGGTTAAAGCTAATCAAGGATATTAATCGGAGAGCAGTTACGTTGATACGGAAAGAGAACAGGAAGTAATATTATTATACCTCTTTCATTTTGGGGAAGACCCGATTTTTACACAGCATAAGAGCAAAAATCAATAAAATAATAATAATAATAATAATAATAATAATAATAATAATAATAATAATAATAATAATAATAATAATAATAATAAACAATAATAATAATAATAATAATAATAATAATAATAATAATAATAACAATAATAATAATAATGATAATAATAATAATAATAATAATAATAATAATAATAATATTAATAATAATAATAATAATAATAATAATAATAATAATAATAATAATAATAATAATAATAATAATAATAATAATAATAATAATAATAATAATAATAATAATAATAATGTGACACATCCTATTACCCTTTGTAAAAAAAAAAAAATGAAAAGAAAAAAAATGCTGGAGTTCTGGAAATTTTCTCTCCCACACGCATCCGGTGTTACTAAAAATAGAGTTTGACGCGAAATGATGTCTGAACCATAAAATTAACTCTTAGGGTCAAATCGTTTAATCCGAGAAAAAACATAGAGAGAAAGATATTAAATAAGATCGATGTCGATGAGAAATTATATGGGTGAAGTTAAATTGAAGGGGATCGGGAAAACGACATTCTATTTTTAACCGCTTTCGAATTCATATTTTTTCATATCATCTCAATCTGAGTGACCGATTATTTTTCCTATAGAATAAGCCGTTATAACATGAGCCAATAGAGAATAAAAACTTCGCGGCTATGAGGGCTCTAACGCACGACCATACCTACTGTTACGACAACTCCGCCTGGTCGCGAGCGGGACTCGGCCAGGCGGAGTTGTCGTAACATTAGAAGGTCGTGGGTTCGAGTCCCCATCGCCGCGAAGTTATTTTTCTCGATTGTCTTCTAGCACTTTTCCCATTAACTGCTACTTCGATTAACCTTTTTAAAGAATTTTATTGAGAAATATGATTTCTCAAACTGATAAAACTGAAATGTCATATTTATTGTCATTTATCTTTAAAATCTTTACATTATGACAGTAGGTAACCCAGGCACTGAGGTCCCGATAGCTCAGTTGGTAGATCACTCGCCTTCACTCGCAAAGGGGCCGATTTCGATCCCGGGATTATTTTCTGACACCCTGTCCAAGTAGGCTAGCAGTTAATGGGTAGCGTATCATGATAAGGGTTGCCTAGGTCAAATGCCTTTAAATACTCTGTCAAAAATAAAAAGAAGAAGAAAGGTTCAGATATAAAAAAATCCTATATCTGATATCATAACAATGATCATTGTGCGTCTATGTGGTCTAGTGGTATGACACTCGCTTTCGGATCGGAAGGTCCTGGGTTCGAGCCTCGCTCGGCGCATAGTTGAGTCCTTGGCGGAAAAGGCTATTTACTCACACTATCTCACCGTACTTAGGTGTAAAATGAGTACCTGCCCGTTAACAGCGTTGTCTCTGTCCGAAAAGAAATTGGAATATCGCCTAAAAGGCGTCATGTCCCGTCCTACATGTTAAATGTTGCTGTTGGCCAGGTACCCCTTGTAAAGCACTTTGAGCACGTTTAGTGGATATTGCGGTATATAAAAGTTCAATTTTTCTTCATCATTTACATCAAAGGCAATCCAATATATATCATTCAACAACCTATTCATCAAATTCATATTTCAAGTCATGTAGCTCCCTGTCGATAGCATTTTTGAAATTATTTATAGATTTTGGAGTCTTTAGTAATAAATTTCAAACAGTTCCAATTATTTACTGTCCTTACAATATAAAAGAATTTTCCCTAATAATTGTAGAAGAATTGTAGAATAATTGTAGCATAGTTTAATTTGATCTGTCGGAAAGTACTTTGAGATAGACAAGGGTCCTATCCAAAAAGTCCGTTTGAAGCTTTTGGTAACCTGGATAAACCAAATACAATTCCCATAAATTGACAAGACTAAGCGCGTGTAATACTCGTATGTTACCAGAGCGATGTATATTTAAATAGCAAAGATGTCATTGAAAATATGCCAAATGATGTAGAATTAAACGAGAAATGATTCTAAATATTAGTTTTCTATGTAAAAGTGTAGATATTTTTTATCTGGATACGTAGATACGTGGCGTTTTCACCCAAATTGTTAAGGTCTCATTGTTGGAATGAAAATACTCTCAAACCGATGCAAAATATCGTTCATTAGAGCAGTGTTAAATCAG
>NC_088372.1:15135170-15137670 GCF_034508935.2 Berghia stephanieae | reverse complement strand
CAAAAGACTGGCATTTTGACATCATTTTTTAGTCAGTATCAGGCCATAACTTTACGAAGGCCTCGGTTACTCCCACATAGTACCGTTTTGACTCGGTTGTTCACATATTGTGGTACTAGATCAGAATATAGTCGAACCCCGTCCGTAAAGCGGTAAATACATTTATTGGAAAGCCATCCCGTCTTTTTCTTCCCGGATGTAGGACGATAAACACGAGACAAAGATCAAAATGAACGGAAAAAATTCTCAAGCACTTCCAACTTGAACAAAGTGGAAAAGTCCAGTTTACTCTCTTGACTCGTAATCCGGATAGGTACAGTGGTCTCTGCTTGTAACAATGTCATCTGACAGGTTAGATGCCTGTCTTTTTTCCTGATAATGTCCACAAATAATCATAGATCTAAATATGATCCATCATCAGAAACTACATCATGTCTTAGTGACGCAGATGCTAAAAAGTGATTTGAAAGATTCTTATTTTTCATGTAAAATTTCAGTTTTTGTTATTTTTAGAATAAATAATTTTGATTACGCTTAAGTCTCTCCTTACCAGCCAATTTCAAGATTTTCCCCAAATCTTCACACCCAACTAACACAAAATAGATTTTTTATCACTCAGTAATAATAGTAGTAAAGTTCATGCAATACATTATTTCTTTAACAAAACATGCTCTACAACACATTGTTCTTTCTCTTTAAATTTTATGATGTACAAAAGAAATTTGAATAAGAAAAATGTTGGTTGTATCGTAACGAATATGACAATTTTCCTATACTTGGTAAGAAGAGGGTTAATAAATCATAAAAACTTAATTCAAGTCTCATAATTTTGATAGTAAAGTTAATTTTCAGCGTCCAAATCACCCGACATAATATCATTTTTAAGCGGTGAATCATTTGGTATCAAAATCTCTCTCTCTCTCTCTCTCTCTCTCTCTCTCTCTCTGTCTCTCTCTGTCTCTCTCTCTCTCTCTCTCTCTCTCTTTCTCTCTCTCTCTCTCTCTCTCTCTCTCTCTCTCTCTCCCTCTCCCCCTCCCTCTCTCTCTCTTTGATTCTCAAGAACAGATTTGCTCTGTTAAATATTTTTTTCAAAAATCATCTTTAATGAAATGTCACCAAGGACTGAAATATTGAAAGAGTATTGTGAGATTTTATACAATGCATGCGATATCAACACAATGTTTTTTTGTTTTGTTTTTTTTAAAAAAAGCTTTACAACCCACCAGAAACAACACTCAACATTCAGGACAAGACATGACGCCTTTAAGACGGTATTACAATTTTTGTTCCGATAGAGACAATGCAATTACTGGTCAGGTAATCATTTTACAAGTAAGTACGAGGGAAGAATATATGAGTATTATTTAAAGAGGCTTTTCAAAAACACAACTTAGCGCCGCCTATCAGCGGAACTCGTAAAGGAGCTCTACAGGTTAAAAATTGGATTCAATAGTCTGATGTCACGTCGCCCAGCAACGGCGAGCAGCGTGGTTAAAAACAAATAAAATCGGTACTTTTAATTCCTCATGCTGGCTAGAACTTTTCATATGTCCTGTGATCAGAATGTATAAAAGTCAAAACATAACCATATTTATAACGTTTTTCTCATCTGGAGACACTTTTATGCTCGTTTGAGAAATATTTCATAAGGGCGTCCACGATTGTTCCGATAGTTTAGAGCCAGTTACTAAGTTACTATGCGTCATTACGGGGGAAGTGACGTCATGATTGTTGAAGCATATTGAGTGTCACAGAACAATACCACACAGCCACACAATGCGCAAATGCAATATAATTGATATTGTTTATCATAATGGTCGCAGTCTTAAAAGTGGGTAATGTATCACTACGCCAAAAACAATGTTCAGTCAAATAAGGAATTATTGTGGGATTCGTCATGTTGCTCATAATATTTTCCGCGTTTCCGGTTCAAATCTACTTTTTCAGCAATTTGACTTTAGATAATGGCTCACATTTCTGAAAACACGATACATTCTGTATTAGAAGTTTTGAAAAGAATACAATTGTTATCAAATGACCCCATTTAAAGTGACTTTTTCCTCTGGTGAGACTAATGAGATGAGTAATGAATTATTTGATGAGACCGGTTATTGTCAACATTTTTGAAAACGGAGTTAATAACCGAAAGCGAGGACTATGTGTCCTCACGGCTATTCTACCGTACTCTGGAAAAACACTTATTTGAAAGTTTGGCCAGAAAACTCATCCTTCAAATATCGATCGATTTAAATGACCCTCATCTTGGCAAAAAACTCTCAAACCCGGGACTTCGCGAAGTCCCAGGTTTGAGAGTTTTTTGCCAAGATGAGGGTCATTTAAATCGATCGATATTTGAAGGATGAGTTTTCTGGCCAAATTGTTAAATATGGGTTTTTCGGCAGTAATGTTCCCGAAAGAAAATAAACATCGTACGCATTTTCCCAGGCGTCATTTCAAATAAATAAAATCGCCTTAACCGAAGATCACATATTAAGTAATT
>NC_088372.1:15117670-15120170 GCF_034508935.2 Berghia stephanieae | reverse complement strand
TAAGAGTGATATTATAACAAAAGACAGCCACATTACAGCGCCACAAGTTAGTTAAGAGCGAGATAACTAGGCCAGTTTCACATAGGGGTACGATCGGGAATCGAACCTGATGCTATTAGTTTATCACCAGGGTATTAAGCGAGGTCGTCTTAACAATTTTTCTCCTAAATGCATTCCGATTAAGGAAATCCCAATAGCTCAGTTGGTAGAGCACTTACTCCACATGCAAAGGAACAGAGATCGATTGTTGAAGTCAATATTTTTTTTTTCTTCTGATACCCCCCCCCCCCTTCCTCCGTGTCCACCCAATAGTGATTGAGTAGCTGATCTGTTAGATCTGGTAGTACTTTGCGATAGAATAATGTCCTATCCAAAGAGTAGCAAGCAATTGCTATTATTGTCCGTGGCACGTAATAATAATCGAGAGATAAACTTCAGGTCCATGGGCCTCATGGTTCTGAATAATAATTTTTAAAAACAAACAAACAAAAAAGAAAACAAAAATGTTCCAATTTTTTATACTTGCTGATAGCTAGGCTTCTGAGCAATATTTAACTCTCTGCTTACCATCCATTTTTCAGGATTTTCCCCCAAACTGCAACCTAAATAACACAAAATTAGATTTTTTTATCACTAAAGCACAATAGCAGTAAAGTTCTTGCGATACATAATGTCTTTAGCAAAGCATGTTCTACAACACACTGTTCATTTAAAAAAAAAAGTTTTATGATGTAAAAAAGAAATTTGAATAAGGAACTGTTGGGTAGTGAGTGTATCGTAACGAATATGACGATTTTCCTATAGTTGGTAGGGAGAGGATTAAACTTTTAAAGAAAGCTACACACTAATACCATAAGCTTGAGCTTTTATTAGGCGAATATCCACTAAACGTGCTCAAAGCCCTTTGCAAAGGGTCCCAAGCCAACAGTAACACTTAACACGTAGGACGAGACAGACATGACGCCTGTTAGGCCATTTTACATTTCTTTTTCCGACTGAGGCAACGCTGTTAACGGCCAGGTTCTCATTTTTCACCTGAGTGCGGTGAGAGAATGTAAGTAAAGAGCCATTTCCAAGGACTCAACCATGCGCCGCACAGAGCTGGACTCTAACCCATGAACTTCCGATCCGAAATCGAGTGTTATACCACTAGACCACATAGCAGCACTATCTGCAAAGTGTCCATTTTTTCCGATTTCGATAAATACTAAACTGCAAGAAGTTTATAATATAGCGCAATATCCACTAAACGTGCTCAAAGTGCTTTACAAGGGGTCCCTGGCCAACAACAACATTTAACATGAAGGACGGGACATGACTCCTTTTAGGCGATATTACAAATTCTTTTTTCGGACAGAGACAACGCTGTTAACGGCCAGGTACTCAATTTTACACCGGAGACAGGTGAGAGAATTTGAGTATAGAGCCTTCTCCAAGGACTCAACTATGCACTATGCGAGGCTCGAACCCAGGACCCTCCGATCCGAAAGCGAGTGTCATACCACTAGACCACATAGCCGCACACTATATCAAAGGGGCATTATGTCGGGATGGACCTGGTATTTGAAATTGAAATTATAGACATAAACATGAAAAGAAAAAAAATAAGTTGAGCGAATTATCCACTAAACGTGCTCAAAGCGCTTTACAAAGGGTTTCTAGCCAACCTCAACTCTTAAAATGTAGGACGAGACATGACGCCTATTAGGCGATATTATAATATTTTTTTTCCGACAGAGGCAACGCTGTTAACAACCAGGTTGTCATTTTACAGATGACGTCACTCAGGCCTTTGTTATTGTTTGTGCCATCCGCGTTTGTGAGTTGTTATCACTAAACTGTATTAACCAGACTATAAAAGTTCATGGTTACACAGAGTTTGTGTGTTGGTCCGTTATACTTCCGGATGGCAATGTTGTGAACTCCTTGGCCAAGCGCATTCTATCTATACAATGGAATTCGCACCGTTTACACGACAATTTGGTATATTACAGAATTCATTGAAATGCATTATTTTACATACTTAAGATCTTGAGGTATCTTTGTTATTTTTCGAAAGTAATTTTATGACCCCTTACGTCTACGGGGGGAGGTCCTGGTAGTGCAGTTCTATAAGTCTAGTAGTTAATTAATTTAATTTGAATTAGAATAAATGTTATCCTTTGCTTTTTTTACATTTATTTATTGTCGGCATAACAGTGTTGTTTTGTAATTTCGCAACTGGGAAAGATGTTGTCGCCCAATCGAAAGAATCGCCAAAAAGGAAAACTTTGACGATATCTGACGTCTTTCATTTAGGCGGAAACCATCGAATTGCCTTTTTTTTGTGTAAGAACTTTATCCTTTACTCCCTCCCTCCCTCCCTCCCTCCCTCACTCCCTCTCTCTCTCTCTCTCTCTCTCTCTCTCTCTCTCTCTCTCTCTCTCTCTCTCTTTCTTTCTTTCTTTCTTTCGAGTTCATTCTCTTCATTCCGCATACCTCTATCCAGTTTTTTCTCTCT
>NC_088372.1:15090170-15105170 GCF_034508935.2 Berghia stephanieae | reverse complement strand
ATTACTCATAAACGCGGATGGCAAAAAAAACAATAACAAAGACCCGGGTGACGTCAATTTCGAACTATCTATACTCTCTCTCTCTCTCTTTATCTATTTATCTATCTATCTGTCCATCATACACACACATCTACACAGACAATCACTCAAACATACAGACACACTCTCATGAGATGCTAAATATACTCTCTCTCACTCTCACTCTCTCTCTCTCTCTCTCTCTCTCTCTCTCAATATATATATCTATCAGACATACACACAAACAAACACACACAAACACACACACGCACACACACACACAGACACGCACTCAAACAGACAGACACAATCTCATCAGATAAGTAAATTAGAAATGCTTGGTTTGGTGGGACGTACTCATGCAGACAGCCATGTATTTGACCTCTCCGTACCAATGGATTTTCTCAGTCAGTCTTGTAAATTGACCACAAAAAAACAAACAAACCTCCTGTTATCTTCGGTTTGGTTACAAATAACAATAGATAAATAGAATGGAAGCTTTTTCTTTCATTTATGTCTGTTTTGTGTATATGCTGTAACCAAATGAAAAATTGCCTTCATGGACAATAAAGACATTATTATTATTATTATTATTATTATTATTATTATTATTATTATTATTATTATTATTATTATTATTATTATTATTATTATTATTATTATTATTATTATTATTATTATCATTATCATTATTATTATTATTATTATTATTATTATTATTATTATTATTATTATTATTATTATTATCATTATTATTATTATTATAATTATTATTATTATTATTATTATTATTATTATTATTATTACGAAGACAGATGATGTGGACGTTTCGGGTTTTCCCTTTGCCAACAAAACACGATGAATGAAACACTAAAGACGAGATGAGAGATGAGAGGATGGCGTTATTAAGGCGAGTGATTAACCAGTTAACTGCCGTACTCTGGAAAGATATGTATTTAAAATTTTGGCCAGAACTATCGTCCTTCAAATATCAATCGATTTATATGACCCTCATCTTAGCAAAAATTCTCAAGCCTAGGACCTTAATTGGTTAAAATGTCTATACATTCCTATAAGTAAAAAAAAATTATTAGTCCTTCAGAGCCATTATCCCGATTTCTATAGGGTGAAACGGATAATTGCAAATGCTTGCTACCATTTGGATAGGACGCTTGTCCATCGCAAAGTACTTTCCGCTAGATCTAATAGACCCGGAGGGGAGGGGGGAGGGGTCAGAGAAAAAATCTCGGCTGCACCTAGGATCGATCTCGATCCCTTTGATTGTGAAGCGAGTGCTCTACAAACTGTGCTATCGGGACCCTCATACATTTCTATAGATGGAATGAAATTGACGTACCGCAGCTCTTTCTTATTGTTTTAGACAGCCATTTTAATTATCAGTTCTCATTAAATTATATCAATCAGACTATAAACGGGTAAGTTTACACAGTTTTCTGTGTTAATATGCTTTATCCGGCTGTCGGATGTTGTGAGAAATTGAAATGAACGCATAGCATCAATAATATATATATATATATAATATATATATATATATATATATATATATATATATATATATATAAAAGACGAATAAGCAAGAATGAGAGAACCTTTGAATGGCGATACAACAAAGCTGTTAATGATCTCCCTTGTGAAAACACCAATTTCATTACGGCAATTCTCTTTTCCATGCCGTTCCTACAATGTGTATTGATGGACGTCAAAACATGATGGATTTTGACGGAACACATTTTCCTTATTATAGCCAGCAAACTATCATTATTGCATAGGTGCATAGATTAAGGTGACATTAACACGGTGCGGCTATGTGGTCTAGTGGTATGGCACTCGCTTTCGGATAGGAAGTTCCTGGGTTCGAGCCTCGCTCGGCGCATAGTTGAGTCCTTGGAGAAGGCTCTTTACTCACATTCTCTCACCGTACTCAGGTGTAAAATGAGTACACGGCCGTTGACAGCGTTGTCACTGTCCGAAAAAAATGTAATATCGCCTAATAGGCGTCATGTCCCGTCCCAAATGTTAAATGTTGCTGTTGACCAAGTTTCCCCCTTGTAACGCGCTTTGAGCAATCTTAGGGGATATTACGCTATATAAAAGCTAAAATAAAAGCTCATCAACAACAACAAAAAGTCCTTCAATGCCATTAGGCCCATGGGGCCGGAGCTTATCCCGGCCGCCTCGGTAGTTTGAAAACGGCCAATAGCAATATTGTTATTTATTAAATTTTTTGAAGGGACGCTAGTAGTAGCAGACACAGCTACCCCTTCACTGCTGGGTAGACCAGAAAAAGATCAATCTCGACTGCATCCGGGATCGATTTTAGTCTCTTTGCGTATAGATAGAATGCGCTTGGCCAAGGAGTTCACAACATTGCCATCCGGAAGTATAAAGGACCAACTCACAAACTCTGTGTAACCATGAACGTTTATAGTCAGGTTAATACAGTTTAGTGAGAACAACTCACAAACGCGGATGGCAAAAACAATAACAAAGGCCTGAGTGACATCATCTGCATACTATCTATAAAACGAGCGCAATGGGCACGATCTATATTAACTTTCCATGTGTTCAAGGTCATTGGTCACATTGCAAAATGTGCTCAAAGTGACCTACTTTGTGAAAAGTGTTCACAGCTTTTTAAATATCTAACATCACGATTGGTCGTTTGGTTCAGTTTGACACATCGGTATGTTTATAACTTTTTTAAACAAAGGAGCGTGTTTACATTTGTTAAGAAATGACCAATCGTTGGATAGCAACAAATCATGTGATTGATGACCTGGTTGGACGAAAACATGAATATAGATCGCTCCCATTCAAACCGAGATATCTGGACCCCCACGTTGACTTCAAATCTGTAAAAGATTCTTCGTCTCAAGACTTCTTTGATGATGATATTGACTCGACGTGTATTTATATGAAGGTCTGACATCAGAACCCAATTATTGGCCTAGTTTAACATTGTTGTAATGGACTATATTTTGCGTCTTTATTTTTTTAGATTTTCATTACAACAATGAGCCCATAAGCAATTAGGTTATCAGACCTGCAAATAAGTGCCCGTCGATGTGACTCCATTAAAGTCTCTATTTTATGATTTGTATCTTGAGTAGTTGAAAGCCATCTTTATCAATCGATACAATATAAAGTAAAGTTATTTTTTGTGTGTTTTTTTGTGGCCAAAATGAGAATAGAGTGTTTAGCCAGCTTACATCAGATAAGATAAGAATAAAGCCGTCAGCGGTCTACCCTGAACCAAATCAAGAATAATTATTATAACTCCCATCCAGGGATATTTGCATCGGTTGTCCTTCATAATGATATACGTAAACGAAGATTGAGTTCAAGATCGCTGTCTGATCTATAAATGTATTCATGAGCATTTACTCGCACACTTTTGTAGTTATTATTATTATTATTATTATTATTATTATTATTATTATTATTATTATTATTATTATTATTATTATTATTATTATTATTATTATTATTATTATTATTATTATTATTATTATTAACAATTCATACATATATAATCAAGCCCTCTAAATATTCCTACACATCCATTGCTCACAGAACGTAGATACACATAATAATCGAAAGCAATTCAGTCGGCATACAAGTTTTGTATTGTATTGCATTTTTAGTTTTATCTTCTCTCTAGACAAACATTTTATTTCTTACCCATTTTTCACGCCAACTGTTCTAATATTAGCACCCATTGATCTCAGTCGGGTTTATGCGTCTCCATTTCATACAATCGCTAATATAATAATATGTATTGAACGAAAGCCAAAAATGGACACTCGCATTCAACACATTTACGTAAACCAATCAAATTGAATGAATTTTTTTAGTTGACGTCACTCAGCACTTTTTAAAAATAGCTTTTGGACCTCACGTTGGGTAATAATATGGAGAAGATCCATGGATATGGAAGGAGCTTAAAGAGGCTGGCCTAACCTGGAATAACATTCGGTATCCATGCAGGAAGCAGACAGACAGAAATATACGATCTATCCATTGCGCACCCCATAGCTCAACATGAGGATTAAGTAAGTTTGGTGGTTAGTTCTCACTAAATTCTCTCAATCAGACAACAAACGCTTACGGTTAAACAAAGTTTAGTGTGTTGCTACGACTGATCTGGTGGACAGACATTGCGAGTAGTTTACTTAAACTCTTTCTCAAATTTCGATCGATTAAAAAAAAAATATATATGTATATATATATATATATATATATATATATATATATATATATATATATATATATATATATATATATATATTGTATCCACCTCTCTTCCCCGAAATCAATATGAATCGAAAACGGTAACATGAAAACCGTCGGTCACGCACATCCAAAACCAAATATTTATTTCTACGCCCTAGACTTAATGACGAATTGCACGAAAGAATGTAATGGGTCCTTTTTTGGACCAATCTAGAGAACGATTCACACCACCTAATAAAAATGAATTGGGAAAATTGTTGAAAACAAAATAGAATTTGAAACTTGATGGGGATCGAAATATGTTTGATATGACAGAGAAAGACGCTCAACGTAAGCCATACGCCGCTCGTCATTCATTATTAATGAGCACATTATGGGATCAGAAGTGTTTTGTTCAACCAAATCACATTCCGCAAGCCATATATGACACGCGCCATTGTGCAGCAATGTGGTCTAGTGGTATGACACTCGCTTTCGGATCCGAAGGTCCTGGGTTCGAGCCACGCTCGGCGCATAGTTGAGTCATTGGAAAAGGCTATTTACTCACATTCTCTTACCGTACTCTCACCGTGTAAAATGAGTACCTGGTCGTTAACAGCATTGTCTCTGTCCGAAAAATTGTAAAATCGCCCAACGGGCGTCCCGTCCTAAATGTATTGCTGTTGGCAAGGGACCCCCTGTAAAGCTCTTTGGGCCATATAAAAGCTCAATGTTTTAATGATACAATCCGCTGAAAATTCATGACACAATCTAGAAAAAGATTACTCGTCACTTGCCGCTTGACGCTGTGATGTATTGGATAACATTAGAATTGTACAACACCTTGTAATTTGATTGACATTTTGAAATGCGTGCATCACTGAGGTAGTCAGTTTATTTGAAGAAGACCTGGAGGATAATAACTTTGGCTGGCAGGAATGTTTTTATGTGTGAAAAGTATTCAAAGTTGTAGATTACAACATTTTTCCGTGGTACAGACTGCATGTGCAAACAATCTCATAACACAGGATAACATAACATATCATAATAAGGGTTCACTCACTCAATCCTCTCCGGGCCTGCTGGCACTTTAGGCGATGCAAGGGATCTCCACCAGGTCCTGTCAGCAGCTATTCTTGGGGCCATCTCGAGGGACCGTCTGTTTTAGGTCCCTCTCTGTTGGAAGATTACAGAGAGTATCATACAGAAACTTGAAGTTTTCCAAAACAAATGTTTGCGAGGAACTTTCAAGATATTCTGGCCAAACACAATCTGAAATGAGGACCTGAGAGCGAGAGCTGAAGTGGAGTCTCTGGAGAGTCTCATTAAAGGAGAAGATGGCATTGGTTGAGGCATGTCTGTCACAGACCTGATGGAACACTGATAAGAAAGGCTCTGCGATGGACACCCCAAGGAAAGAGGAAGCGAGGCCGCCCCAAGGAGACTTGGAGACGTACTGTAGATAATAAGGATTGCCTAGGTCAAATGCCTTTAATTACCCTGTGGAAAAAAAAAGAAGAAAGGTTCAGGTCTGATACTCCAAGATCTGATATCATAACTATGATCATCATTGACATCATAAGCAATGAAAAATATATCAATCAAAAACGTATTCAACAAATTCCTATTTCAAGTCATGAAGCTCCCTGTCGATTGCATTTTTGAAATTATTATAGTTTTGGAGTCTTTAGCTATAAATTTCAAATAGTTAAACGTATTTATTGTCCTTGCAATCAAATAATGTTGCCGAATAATTGTAGAAAAATGTTTAATTAACATTTTGTAATTGTCCCCGCGGGTAAATTTTACATGAGAATACTTAAAAAGGGTATTTTTTTGTGGTTAATTTCTTCAAAGACATGGACGATTTTGTTTAACTGTATAAGGTCACCCCCTCGTTCTTATGTATTTTAAAAATGGGAGGACTATGTATTTTAACCTTTCCTCGTAATTAATTTTTTCGGTTTCGCTCAAAAGCTTTGTTGCCCGTCTTTGGACATTTTCTTTTAAAAATTGAATTTCGTTTGAATAAGGGGCTACATATACAGTTTCCGTGTTCAAGTATGAATCTAATGATAGATTTATATAAATGAAGAAACATGGTTACATTCAAATAAGAAAAACTCTTGCGAATAATGCCAATCCTCCTTTTTGCCCTATTAATACAGTCATGAATGTGAATATCAAAGTTTAATTTTCGATCAAAAATCATACCGATATCTTTCTCTGTATCAGTGACAGATAGTAAATCAGTGCCAACTGGGTTCAAGTAGTAATCATAAGAAGGGGTTTTTCCCTACCAATATGTAATACTTTACATTTTTTTAAACATTAAAACTTAATGGCCAATCTGTAGACCATGAAAAAATAAGAATATTGATTATTCTGTAAGAGTTGTCAATTTTGTGTTGATGATTAGATGTTGGTATCGTCTGCAAACATCTTAAAATTTGAGAGACTACCGAGGCAACCCAGTCTGGATATTAGAAGGCGAGCGGCATTAGGTCATGTACTTTAATTCGTTGAGAAAGAATTGGCTAATTTATCCAGATGGCTAGGTACTCTAAAACTTAAACGTCACCCCTATATTAGTCTTTTACCCTTCCAGGATAATGGACGCTGCCACTTGCTTACTCCACAGCATGGTTCCATATTCATAGCGGTGACTAACCTATTAATATCACACAATACATGCGTACCTACACGTATTTCTAGTTGTTGAGAGAGGAAACCTCCCTAATTACCTTGTCAAAAAATAGTTTTTGTATTGTTTTTAAACTCTAGTAATCTCGTGACCTTTGACATTCCATTCACCTCTGAATGCCATCCTTCCAAATGTTTCTGTGTGTCAGAGGTAATTGGATAATGGGACCACAACTATAATGGGTTTATATCAGGCTACATGAAAGCAAAGATAAATGGAGAAGAAGCTAGATAGAATCTGGAACTATGAGAGTAAAATGTTAAAGGAAGAGTGAATGTCAATGGGGAATAGATAAGTTGCGCTTGACGTCATTATGTTGCTTTATGGTTGATATTGGCTTGTTTGGGAACATTTACTACTCCACCAGATTTACTAATATCAGATGGTAAAAAAAAATCTCTCTTTTTGTCGGCTTGTATCTCTAAGACTCTTCGTTGGATTTCTTCCAAATTTAAAATTACAAATAAAACAAATCCTAATATGTAGACAATCAAAATTGTATGCATATGAATCAAGTAACAAGTAAGATACAATGATTTTTCCAAACTGTGGTCAGAGATACGATAGCAGAGAAAAATAACGCAACATGGCAGAGAGTAAAATGGCGACTGTCTTAACATTTATTGCCATTTTTAGCAAATGTTAATCATGTCCTTATGTTACAAATAAAAAGAAGAAGATGGCGTTGGCTGGGTCATGTGGCCAGAATGGAAAAAGGGTCACTTCCCAAGACAGCCTTGTACTGGACAGCAGATGGGAAGAGAAAGCGGGGAAGACCCAAAGAAACCTGGCGAAGGACCATGGAGAAAGAATTAAAGGAAGCAGGCCTGTCCTGGAATACAGCCACCGCAAAAGCAGCCGATCGCAAAAAATGGAGATGTCTGGTGGATGCCCTATGTGCCTCAAGGCCCGAAGAGGATTAAGTAAGTAAGTAAGTATGTTACAATTAACATTATTTTTATCATAATTCTCCTCATCATGTAAGAAACCATCAATATAGCACACTCACGTGCCTATTTTGGTCCAACGATGACAAAGTTAGCAGTTTAAGTGATCAAAAGAACCGCCGTCCTCTTTAATGACCCAGCCTAATCTCTTTTTCCAACCTTCTCGGTCAAAGAATTACAAATTGAGGCCAGTTGTTTTTCTCTACGAAATAAATTTTCTTACTTCGAAGAAAAAGCTTGTGTTCATATGTTCGTTCGTATGGGATGTAGAACCATCTTGTTGAAAAATGAAATTCCTTTCTGGATAAAGGTGTTCACAGTTTGACAAAAGATTTTCTTCCAATAGTTTTATGGCATTACCAGCATATAGTTCCCCAGGGAAAATGTAATTTAAAATGAACATGTACATAGATCTAGTTTTATTCAACATGCAAAAGCTAAAAACATTATCTTTGATACTACGCCTATAATTTGCCTCAGAAAAAATGTAATAAATAGGCATGGGGTACAAGTAACCCCGGGTAAACTACGGATATTGTCGGTGTTAGGGTTGAGTGAGTTAAAACAGGAGATTTCAATCCCAGCCATCGAAATAATACACATCGGTTTCTTCTCATTCCTATTTAGGACAGTTGAGTCATCGAACGCTTCCTTATTGACCACAGAAAATCTGGAGAATTCGAACCGAATATATAAGATTATTTCGTGATTCCCATTCACTACAGGCCGGTTTTTTATAGTGTATTATTTATTATCAGAGTGTTTCTTTCATCTGAGACGTAATCAACCTTGAATGGTCTCAGACAGAAAACAAATTACTGATCCTATGGATTCGCTGACCGCAGTCAGTAGACTTAGTTTTTATAAAGGCAAACCTAATAACAGTAATGATGAACAGAATCTAAAGAGTCTGAAAACGTATGTCCCGTCATTCATCCGGGACGAGACATTTAAATCTCACGAAAATCCGTCTTATTTTTTGATGGATTGAATAACATGAAATGAATGGTATTGACGGTTCGGTAAATTATACTTAAAACAGTTTTGCCTGTAGGTATATTATTTTCCCCTTTTGACCATCATACCCAATAAGGCAATATATATATATATATATATATATATATATATATATATATATATATATATATATATATATATATATATATAATAGGAGCGAGCTATGATCAAGTTTTCGTCCAACTGAGTCATCGATCACATGATTTGTTAATGTCCAACGATTTGATATTTCTTTTAAAATGAAGACACATTGTTTTTTGTTTTTACGATTGTTGTTAACATGCCCATGGGTCAAGCTAAGCAAAATGACGGACTGCGATGTAGGATATTTCGAAAGTGTGAACACATTTTTTTATGAAGGCTATTTTGAGCACATTGCGCATTTTGACCAATGGCTCGAGCACATCGGAAAACAATATAGATCGTCCCCATTAGCCCTGACTCTCAATTTTAAGTTTTACTCAATAGGGAAGACCATTCGTGGCATCAAACCCTCTATTCGTTTGGTTCCTAAATCCTACGCAGTACTAATATTGAATAGGTTACATAAAGATGGCACAACTATTTCAGTAGCAGGATGTATAGGCAGATTCTTAGAATTACTGGACGTAAAAGAAGGATAGATGATCGTTTTTGACGACCTGATTTAGACTAGAAAATAAGATGCCATCACTCTGAAACCAGAAGATGAACTACACAGGTTATATATCCGTCTTCCGGAAGAGTGGTTTTACAATTCCTATGAACTAGGAACCTGCTTGTTTTTTGTTTTTTTTACATCACACTTTTCCTCCCTGTTCCAAAATATACAAGTTCGGCTTATTTTTCACATACCTATTCAATACTTATCTCCGTGGTAACATTTGTATAATATTATAAATTTGCGAAAATTGCTCGAGATTTCTTCCCTTCTGAATGACAATTGAATTCAATAGTCTGATGTCACGTCGCCCAGCAACGGCGGCCATCGTGGTTTTAAAGAAAGAAAAACGGTGCTTTTTATTCTTCGTGCTCGCTAGAACTTTTAATATGTCTTGTGATCAGAATGTGTAAAAGTCAAAACATGATCAGATTTATTATGGTTTTTTTTCCTCTAGATACGCTTTTATGCTCGTTGGAGAAATATTTCATAAGGGCGTCCGCCATTGTTCCGATAGTTTAGAGCCAGTTACTAAGTTACCATGCGTCGTAACGAGGGAAGTGACGTTACGACTGTTGAAGCGTATTGACAATGATGAAAAAGGGGATTTTCAAAACAACATAATAAAAGTAATTTGAAGAGCATAGGACCAATAGAAAATCGACCATCAGGCTATCTATATCAGTTTGTTCTTAATGTCCAGGGGTCTTTGTTTGGACCAAAGCACTGTGAGTAGCAGATCAGTCATCATTAGTCCACCCTTCCTCATTTCTATTGATAAAATAATGACCACTTGTTTGGGGCAAGCCGCTCTTAAGTGTGACGTCGATAAACTAGCGGTTACCATGGCAATATTGTTTGACCTGAGATCAGGTCAAGAGAAAATGTCATCAGTAATCAAGCCCGTGACACAGGAGAATACCTTTAAAATATAGACATGCGCATCGTTTTTACTACTACTACTACTACTACTACTACTACTACTACTACTACTACTACTACTACTACTACTACTCTACTACTACTACTACTACTACTACTACTACTACTACTACTACTACTACTACTACTACTACTACTACTACTATACTACTACTACTACTACTACTACTACTACTACTACTACTACTACTACTACTACTACTACTACTACTACTACTACTACTACTACTACTACTACTACTACTACTACTACTATTACTACTACTACCTCCTCTTCCTCCTCCTCTTCCTCCTCTTTTCTTCCCTTTGTTGTACTTTTTCTATTTACTCACTGACGTAGAATGAGAATTACCGAACAGAAAAATGAGTGCATTGCTTACTCCATTATGAGGACATCAAATACGAAATGAGCTTATCTTATTTGGTTTCATCTTGGACCTGCCTGAAGTCATTCGCTAAAAGGGAATCAGTCGGAATTGTCTTTTTATGATAGACGCTGCTCTTTTTTCCTTGAAAATCATACTGTATAGAAAGAACGAAGTTGACGTCACTCTGTATTAACTAGAGTATAAACGCTTATCTATAAATAGTATGCGCTTGGCTAAGAAGCTCACAACATTGCCATTCGGAAATATAATGAACGAACACACAAACCTATGTGTTGCCTTAAACGTTTATGGTCTGGTTAATACAGTTTAGTGAGAATTACTCATATACGCGGATGGCGAAATACAATAACAACGACACGAGTGACGTCAACTTTATTCTATCTTAACATTTTGAAGAAAAAAAGACAAGTTTATAACCATTGGTGGAAGTCCTGTATTTGGAGGAGGACACTGAATGCGAAATTTAAGCAATGCAGTTGCTATTCAAGAGAGACAAGGCTGTTGCTGTTCAGTTTACACATGGGCGCGACAAGAAAAATTGATAGGCTGTGTGATCTTGTTGTATGACATTGGTTTTGGAATCGGAAGGTCCTGGATTCGAGCCCCGCTCGGCGTATAGTTGAGCCCTTGGAAAAGACTCTTTACTCACATTTTCTCACCGTACTCATGTGTAAAATCAGTACCTGGCCTTTAACAGAGATTTTTCTCGGTCCGAAAAAAATAATGTAATATCGGCTACTAGGCGTCATGTCTTGTTTTATATTTACGTGTTGTTGTTGGTCAGAGACCCTTTGTAAAGCGCTTTGAGCATGTTTAGTGGATAATGCTCCATATATTTTTTAAAAGCTCAAAGCTCAAGAGATAATTTAGAGTAAAGAATATTTTCCAAGGACTCAAGTTTTCTTGACCCTAGAGGGACTTGAACCAGAGACATAGATGTCAAATTCCACTATAGATAGAATGCGCTTGGCCAAGGAGTTCACAACATTGCCATCCGGAAGTATAACGGACCAACACACAAAACTCTGAGTAACCATGAACTTTTATAGTCTAGTTAATACAGTTTAGTGAGAACAACTCACAAACGCGGATGGCAAAAACAATAACAAAGGCCTGAGTGACGTCATCTTCGTTCCATCTATACCACAACGCCATACAACCGTACGATACAAGTCTTTTTAGTTTTAGTTTTAGTTTTTAGTCAGCGGTTCCTTTCTTCCCCACGATCGATCAAGATCATGTCATGAAAGCAGCAAGCAATTGAACGGAATCGGAAGGTGGTTGTTATTATGTCATTGCTATTTATAGACCTTCTCGGAATTGCTGGAATAAGCAAGCATACGGTAGTTATCTATTTTTTTTTTTTTTTTTTTTGTTATTACTATTATTTGAATTCTGAATACCACTTCTCTTGGTCACGGATATCTTCTTTATGCAAATGAGTTAAAAGGATTCTTGTAATCGTGCGTTTAGAATCGAGAGAGCGAGAAAGAAAGAAAGAGAGAGAGAGAGAGAGAGAGAGAGAGAGAGAGAGAGAGAGAGAGAAAGAGAGAGAGAGAGAGAGAGAGAGAGAGAGAAAGAGAGAGTGAGCCAAACGTAAATGTACAAAGTTACTTAGATTTTGGCACACGTCCTCAAAACGGCATTATATTATATATTTCAGGGTGGATCATGTGTCAAAAATGAATTTTTATTTTGAAAAAAAAAAATTAAAAAAAAACACTAAACAATATGAAGATTTAATTTTTTCCAAATTTAAGAATTAAAAAAAAAATCATATTCTCATACTCCTCACTAAAATTCATAAATTGCATCCAAGTTTTATTTTTATTTATTTTTTATTTTTACTATGAATGCAATTTTTATAATCTACATTACGTTGGCATTATAGTGTTTTGAGATTTATTAAAAAAAACAACTAGTCCTCTACAGCCATTTGGCCATTTGAGTTGGAGTTTATACCGGTTTTTATAGCGTGAAACAGAAAATAGCAATTGCTTGCTACCCTTTGGATAGAACGTTAGTCCATGGTTAACTAATTTCCACCAGATGTAACAAACACAGAAACTCAATCACTGTGGGGTGAACAGGGGGTCAGGAAAAAAAATGTCGACCACTCGGGATCGAACTTGATCCCTTTGTGTGTGAAGCAAATGCTCTACCAACTGAGCTATTGGGACCCCGTTTTGCGACGATTGGTCGCTCTTTATTTTATTGAGGAAAAAAAATCGTTTTAACCCCCTCCTTACCACCTGCAGCAAAATCGTCACATTTGTTGCGACACAATATACATTATTCAGTTTTATTTTGTACATCATAAACTTTGAAGAATGATCTTGGTTTAATTAATAAGAACATAAAGTTGTTTTGCAGAGAGATTGTTTGAATTTAAAAAATCAGTTTTTCTGCTGGGTAAGCCTGCCATTTTTGGGAAATTACTGAAAATGGTCGGTAAGGAAAGAGTTAAAAATGTAATGCGTCCCGTGAAAAGAATAATAAAGGCGAATGCTTATTACAAAGTAAACAAGAGTGAAAGGAATCATGGCCTTTTGCTTTGGCAGGAGGAGTGGAGACTTGACTGTTTGACGTCATAAATTATGTGTGTGTATGTGTGTGTGTGTGCGTGTGTGTGTAAGTGTGTGTGCGTGTGTTGTGTGAATGTGTATGCGTGTGTGTGAGTGTGTGTGCGTGAGTGTGTGTGTTTGTGAGTGTGTGTGTGTGAGTGTGTGTGCGTGTGTGTGTGAGTGTGTATGTGTGTGTAAGTGTGTGTGAGTGTGTGTGTGTGTGAGTGTGTTTATGTGTGTATGTTTCTGTGTGGTACCAATGATTTAGTTTATGTGCCTTATTTGGCAAAGTGGATGCTTGACGGGCTGACGTCATAAATTATTCTTGTGAAGAATAGATTTATTTTCAAGTATTTTGTATAGAGGGGAACGTAACTGCGAAGAATTTTAATAATTAATAATTGGGACCTCTTGTAAAAGACTTTGAGCAAATTTTAAAGTAAATATTGCGCTATTTAAATGTACATATAGATATTGTTTTCTTACACTTTCCCGTGAAATGGGCCATTTATATGTTTATTAATGAAAAGCAATAAAATAACCCGATTATGAAGATTATTTCAGGGATACATCGTGCTTATTTATAGTACTACACAATGTGTAATGTTTCCAATACATGATAATTTGTTTTATATTTAAAGAATAGAAATTTCTATTTCATGTATTCCATGATTGACGTTATGAACAACGATTTTTGCCGTATCCATTACGTATAATTTAATGCAAGTAGGCTACCATTCTCGCCTGTAAAAATGACTCGACATTCAGTTAATGTGTTTAGGTCTTGATCATCTTATATGCTATTTATTTGTGTAATTTTGTAAGGTTTGTGATATTTATCTAAATATAGGGCTTTGAAATCTAGGCATGGAGCCCCATAGAAGTGTTATTATTATTATTATTATTATTATTATTATTATTATTATTATTATTATTATTATTATTATTATATTATTATATTATTATTATTTATTATTATTATTATTATTATTATTATTATTATTATTATTATTATTATTATTATTATTATTATTATTATTATTATTATTATTATTATTATTATTATTATTATTATTATTATTATTATTATTATTATTATTATTATTATTATTATTATTATTATTATTATTATTATTATTATTATTATTATTATTATTATTATTATTATTATCATTATTATTATTATTATTATTATTATTATTATTATTATTATTATTATTATATTATTATTATTATTATTATTATTATTATTTATTATTATTATTTATTTATTATTATTATTGTTATTTATTATTATTATTATTATCATCATCACTATCATTATCATCATTATTATTTTTATTATTATTATTATTATTATCATTATCATTATTATTATTATAAGTAGTAGTAGTAGTAGTAGTAGTAGTAGTAGTAGTAGTAGTAGTAGTAGTAGTAGTAGTAGTAGTATATACGACCGACTTGAACTTATAACTTTTAACTCAAATTGTTACGAGCTCATTGATGTAGATGGAAATGCCCTCAAACCGACGCAAAATATAGTCCA
>NC_088372.1:15067670-15087670 GCF_034508935.2 Berghia stephanieae | reverse complement strand
ACCCATTCACATTTGGGTGGTCAGGGGGATCAAAAAAAATCTCGGTCCCTTTTCGTGTGAAGCGAATGCTCTACCAAGTGAGCTATCGGGACCCCTCCCCCTCCCTCCCAAAAAAATAAAATAGAAAGACCTTTAAATACTCTGTTATTTTTGTAAATATTATAATGATATAATTTTATGATAGTTGATACAAACTACAGAAAATATCAAATTTATGCATTTATTGTTGACATTTTTAGTAGGCTACACAACATCGTATATTATACAAACAAAAGGTCAATTTGATGCATAAATATTCACCACAGACTTGATGATCATTAGCATTGAAAAGAGAGAAAACCAATTTCTTGTCCTTCCTATGAGTACTTTAAGGGCACGGACTACGGTCAAAACATACAAGAACAGCTGCGAATATGCACACATGGGGGCTCCAAGAATCACCAACATGCCCAAAGTGCAACCAAGCACCACAAGATGCAAACAACCTCGTACTAGATTGCCCAGAGACAAAACTTGAAGGGGGATTTGAAACCATCACCAAATGTGATGATGACTTCAGAACCTGGATTGATACCTTGAACATAGAAGTGTAGCCGAACGATACTACTACTAAGGGCACGGAGTTCTCTGTCAACTGCAGTTTTTAATGCATTTATCGTATCAGCATTAAAAATATTTTTTTCTTGTAATTACTTATTCGAACCAGCGACCACCTGAGCTCTAGTCTTCTGCCATGACGTAGAAGTTAGACGTCTTTTGTCGTTGTTCCAGGTGACTATACAGTGTGTTACTGATGCTTGGATTTGATGGAAGGAATGTGCATCTCAGGTCTTCAAGAGGTTGACATTCAAGCAAGTGGTGTGTTACTGTTTCATTGGGGTGTTGACATAGGGGTCAGGAAAGGGATATGTCTTTTGTAATTTTGCTTAAATGGCTGTTGAGCGGTATCTGTTGTGTTCTTAGTTGAACGATGATGCTTTGCTGGTGTCTTCTGAGCTTATTTAGGCTATCAGTCTTTAAAGGAATGGTCATATGGGAAAACATACATCTACCACCGGTGCTCATTGCCCACCTGTTCATCCATTCTTCTCTCTTATTTGTTTTGATTATTTGTTTCGCTGTGTCATTGAATTCAAGCGTAATCCATGTTCTGATTGTACGTTGGATAAATCAGTTCTGTAGAATAATGCTTGAACATCTGGGGACACATATTATTTTAACGTTATCACCGCGTGTAAATGGAACTAATAAATAATCAGAGAGTTATTACTTTCAATGTTACTCGAAGTCGAACGGCGCTCTGATTTAATTTCACAAAGAGAACAGACAAAACATCAACTTTGGCAAATTTGTGTCATGGCTAATTTCGTTAGTTACAGATAACATCTGTTCATGACAAAAAGCCGATCGGAGATAGGAGATCAAAAGTTAATCCTTTTCAAGCGAGGTTCTATTTTATTCAAATCTGACTTAATATCTTCCTATAGTTTTAATGCCGCATCGTTGTTCGATTTCTCTCTCTCTCTCTCTCTCTCTCTCTCTCTCTCTCTCTCTCTCTCTCTCTCTCTATCTCTCTCTCTTTCTCTCTCTCTCTCGCTCTCTCTTTCTCTCTCTCTCTCTCGCTCTCTCTTTCTCTCTCTCTCTCTCTCTCTCTCTCTTGAGTGGGGTCCTGCCTCCCGTGGTGAGCAGGAGGTCATTTGCTGTGTGTTATATCTCCAAATATCTGGGGTTGTTTTAAGTTGCTTTCTGTCCTTGTCATAGAATGGGATTACTTGGTTTTGTCCTGGCCCTTGCCGGAGTCCTTGGATGAGACGGAAACAGTCAAAAGTGGAGTGTTGTTATTAGGAGGTGATATTTTTTTCCTTGTAAATCATCCCTCTGTTCTGTAGTTTGTTTTAAAACATGGTTTGTAAACATTTGTGTCTATTCCTCTAAGTGGGATCATGTCCTTGTGTCTGGATGAGAATGTTAGGTGATCTCAAAGTCAGCTCACTGATGGTATGCTCTCGGAATCTTCATCTGTTCCCCATTTGAACCAATTCCCCTTTGGCTTACTTTTCTTTGGTGCTTTAATTGTAATTCTATAATTTGTTGACTATCCCAATTTTTTTCCTTTTTACTGGAATATATATATATATATATATATATATATATATATATATATATATATATATATATATATATATATATCACTAAAAACGATTAAATCTGCAGTCATAACGAAATAAGTACCAAGAGTCATTGAATCTTGAATCTTTGTCTGTAAAGAAGTGGGAGATATTATAATTTTAAAGATCCAGTTTTGCCTTCAGCTGCGAACTCTGGAAAACCATGTCTTAAAAAATTTGGCCAGAAAAACTCGTCCTCCAATATATCAATCGATTTAAATAACTCTCGTCTTGGCACAAAAATTTCAAACCTGGGACTTCGCGAAGTCTTCATTAGTCCCAGGTTTGAGAGTTTTTTGCAAAGATTAGGGTCATTTAAATCGATCTATATTGATAGGACGAATTTTTCTGGCCAAATGTTTAAATACGAGTTTATCCAAAGTACCGCAGTTGACTAGTTAAAAGAATGAAGGGGAGTGACCATAGATCAAGGAGGGGTTGTGAGGGGGTGGGGTGAAAAAGAGAGGGGGTGAGAAGGAGAGGAGGGTAATGGGGGGGGGATACCCAAACATGATTCGGTATCAGAAAACTCAATATCATTTTCTCTGTAAATTCTATTTGTCGTTGTGAACTGTTGACAAATTACTGCAAACCCTGTCTCAAGAGAGGTCCGTACGTGGATGGTTTTGAGGATCAGTGACTCCAACATCAACGCGTTACAATTCCCCTTTCTTTAATCAGGCGCCCGGTACCGACCATCCTCTTACTGCTGGAATAAGTTGTTCCTCCATTTATATTAGCGTTTGAGACCGTGTAACATGCAACACAAATATTTCTTTCTGTCCCAGTCGTCTGTCATGCGCCCTTTTAATACTAGACCTCTTAAATCATCTTTAATTGGCTACAGCCACATATTTATCCATACCAAAGTCGTGCTGTATTGAGTATAAACTACCTTACCCGACTGTCCCAGTCGCCTGTCATGCGCACTTTTAAATCATCTTCAATTGGCTAGAGCCACATACTTATCCATAACAAAGTCGAGTCGATTGCTGTATTGTGTATAAAGTATCTTACCCGACTAGCACATATTAACAGGTCTGATAACCGAGCGCAATCATAGGCTATTTTTAACTCACTCAATCCTAGAGATTTTACTACTTTTCAAAATGGGAAAAAATGTAATAAAAATAAGCATGCACATAGATAGTTTTATTCAACTACCATTAACATGCAAAAACTAAAAACATTAGCTTTGATATTACGCCTATAATTTGTCTCAGAAAATTATAATAAATAGGCATGGGGCAAAAGTAACCCCGGGTATACTACGGATATAGTCGGTGTTAGGGTTGAGTCAGTTAACATTTGTAATGGACAATATTTTCCCTAGTTTGAGACTACTTCCATTACAACAATGAGCCAATAACAACTTGGATTATCAGAACTGCAAATATGTACTCGTACATACAATATTTTTCCCGACAGTGACAAAGCTGTTAACGGCCTGGTATTCATTTTACATCTGAGTATGGTAAGAGAGTCAAGGACTCAACTATGCGCCACTCAGAGAGGGTCTCGAACTCAAGGCCTTCGGTCCGAAGGCGAGTATCATACAAAAAGACGTCACATGTTGACCAGTGACATGACTTCGAATGCTGGACGTTGAGTGTCAGTGGCTTGATGATAATTTTATTATTTCTTTATATTAATGCAGTGTCTATTTAGTTCGTCTTATAATTTATCTTCTTATCAATTCTTGGTTTATCTATCTATTTTTATTTACACATTTATCTTTTGATCCGACTATCTTATTTATCTATTTATGTATCTATTTATTTATCTACTTAATCATTCATTATTTATTTATTTATTTATTTATATATTCATCTATTTACGATGTGTTGTTGTCTTGTTTGTATATTTCATCCACTTTCCGATTAACGATTTATTCACCCTAGCCGGTCAGACAAACATCCGCTCCAGAAATTTATTGGCGTCCATGTTAACGATCAACATAAACATTAATGACTTTTTCCCCCTTTTTTTCTATATCATTCATAAACTTTTAAAGTATTTATATTATTTTTCAAACTTGAATAGGGAAACCGGGGAGAGGGGAACTAGGGGAAATGGACATAATTGTGTAATCAGATAATTTGTTATCGTTTCCTCTTTTCCCCTCCCCCTCCCACCCTCTACCCAACCCTTATATCCTGTCTCCGTCACCCTCCATTTTTTATTTAATCGATCACGGTGCTGTTTATATCAAACAGGCTAGACGTGATGGTGGGATGGGTGTCAGACTCGCTCTCTTTGATCCAAAAGGATGTAATCGAATCAATCTTGAAAACATAGGTCTGAGTTCGATTCCTAGATAAGCCAGATACTATTTTTTTAAAATAACAAAAGTGAGCATTTATATAGCGCAATATCCACTAATCGCGTTCAAGGAGTTTTACAAAGGTTCCGGTCCCTAGCTAATAGCAACACTTAACATGCAACGAGATATTTTGCCTTCATAACCATTAGACCCACGGAGTCGAAGTTTAGCCCGGTTTCTATAGCGTGAAATGGACAATAGCAATTGCTGATCCAAAAGGACGTAATCGAATCAATCTTGAAAACATTGGTCTGAGTTCGATTCCTAGATAAGCCAGATACTATTTTAAAAAACAACAAAAACAAAATGAAGTATTTATATAGAGCAATATCCACTAAACGCGTTCAAAGCGCTTTACAAGGGGTCCCTAGCTAACAGCAACACTTCATAACCATTAAACTCACGGAGCTGAAGATAAGTCCAGTTTCTATAGCGTGAAATGGACAATAGCAATTGTTTGCTACCCTATGGTGAAAACGCTATCTCAAAGTACTTTCCGCCAGATCGCATAGACCAATCTACCCAATTATTACTTGGTGAACCCGGGAGGTGGAAGAAGGGGGGGGGGGGGGCAGAAAAAGATATCGACTTCACCCGGGATCGATTTCGGACCCTTTACGTGTGAAAAAAAAACTTGAGCATTTATATAGTTTTTATCATCTAGTTGTATGACACTCGTTTTCGGATCGAACGGTCCTGGGTTCGAGCCTCGCTCAGCGCATAGTTGAGTCCTTGGAAAAGGCCTTTTACTCACATTCTTATCTTATAGTGCCTTGAGGTTTCGACGAAAGGCGCTATATAAATATGCTTATTATTATTATTATTATTATTATTATTATTATTATTATTATTATTATTATTATTATATATTATTATTATTATATATTATTATTATTTTATTATTATTATTATTATCACACCGTACTCAGGTGTAAAACGAGTACACGGCCGTTAACAGCGTTGTCTCTGTCCGAAAAATTGTAATATCATCTAACAGGCGTCATGTCCCGTCCTAAATGTTGTGTTGCTGTTGACCAGGGACCCCCTGTAAAGCGCTTTGAGCACGTTTAGTGGATGTTGCGCTAAATAAAAGTTCAATTTAAAAAAAAGAAATGTTAAGACTTTATTTATGCGCAATTCTCCCTTGCCTTTTCTTTTTTAAAGTTTGCCCTTCCGCCACGACATCATAAGATATCGTCGCCTAGGCATTCCAAGAAGGAATATAGATAATTCATCAAACAAGATGTCTGATGTCAACAGGAATCACCCATATTGTCCAAGTGAGCAAATTGGGGGCTAATAAATGAAAAAAAATAAGAAGCGGGGCCGGAACCCGGGACCACTCGGCCACTTCGTCCCCCTGTCTATTCTTAGGTGCATGTTATAATCTGAGGGGGGACTGGATAACCTTTAGAGGGATCCTACAGTAAAGTTCCGCTCCAGGCTCTTGCACATTTTTTGGCCTCTATATGCTCTCGATTGGGTAATGGCTGTTGATATCAGATGTATTATTTATATTCCTTCATGGAAAGTCTTGTTGAAAAGCCTTATTTATGTCTGTGACAGAAGTTCATCACTGTTTTCTTTATGCTTGTGTTTATATATATTTGTGTGTGTCTGTGTGTGTGTGTGTGTGTGTGCGCGCGCGTGTGTGTGTGTGTGTTGTGTAAAAGTGGATCTTCTACTTCTCCATAAGCTCAGATATTATGATTCGATAGCATCATTGGCGCCATTTAGATCTTTAAAAAAATTAACTAGATTGATCTGATAACTCGTACTGTTGTTATCGCCTTGGTGCGACTCACAGATTTACTGGTTTTGGGTCATTATTCTGCTGCACAAACTAATCCTTCTCTGGTCTGGACAACCGTAATATATCGCAAACGTTAGTCCGCTATTAGATACATTCGAAAACATCATTTAAATACGAGATAAAGGAAGGCATTGTTTGTTTCATTTTTATTTGGTGTTTGTTTTTGATGTTTGTTTTCCTTTTCGTTTTTTTTTTGTTTGTGTTACTGATTTTGTTTTTGGTCGGTTGTTTTTGTTGTTTTGTTTTTGTTTTTGATTTTTGTTCCTTTTATTTTACTTTTTTGGGTTTTATTTTTGATTTGTTTTATTTTATTGTTTTTTTTTTTTGTTTTTATTTTTATTCTTTTCAAATGTCTTGGTACAATCATCAGTTTTCCGATATTTTACGGGGCAGCGTGTCAGGGACAGCGTGTCAGAGCGGTACAGTCTGCGCTTCTTACCCAAAAGATACCTAATTCGATTCCCTCACTGCGCCGTGTAGACTTGAACAAGTCATCTCGCACATACTAACTTTGAGTTTCTGCTCTGCGGCTAACGCCTGGTTTATTCTAGTCTTCTCTTGGAATAGACCCACTCTCCTGGGGTGGGAGAGGTGAATAAATGAAATTTGTGACCAATCCACTAAGAGTGGACCTTTAGCTTAAAACTCAAATTGAAATTTAACTTGTAATATTATTTGAAACATAATCCGTCGCCGCCGACATCATCCCGATTAGCCGGGTTGCCCGGGTTGCCGGGAGATTGAGATTTCATTTATCCCACTAAAGCCCTGTTCTCATTTCATCGCAATCTCCATTGAAGGAAGTAGTTTTTGTTTCTCTGCTTTCCGACCATTTCCCGGTGTTCACTCGAAACGCCATTCCCATTCAACACAAAATTTTATTTTTCTAAAAACTCTATCGAACCCAAAACGAATAAGAACATGCTGTGCATTTTTTTGTTCAGCAGATCAAGTTCTACAACAGAGAATTAAGTTCTTATAAATATACTACCTACTTACCAGAGTTCCGTCTCCCTACAGAGGTTGAATGTCACGGAACGCCATTTTTCACGCTCAAGGGCCATTACAGAGCAGTCGATGATCTTTTTGTCAGTTGTTGTCTCCTCATTTCCTATCCAGGAATTCCTTGGTTTGCCGTGTGCCTTTCTGCCAGCTACTTTTCCCTCTAGCTCTGATTTTTGGATGGTGTTGTGTCTTGGAACGTGTCCATAATAGTTCAGTTTTCTCATTTTAACTTCCGCCAACAGTCTTCTGGACCTTTGGCCTGTATCAAAAAGAACCAGAATGTTTGATTTCTTTCTGGTCCATGGTACTCTCAGAATTCTGAGGTTCATCCAAATCTGACAGGCATCAATGTTTCTTTCTATCTCCTTCGTTATGGTCCATGTTTCGCAGGCATAAGGAATGTGGGCCATGTGTTGCATTTCTAGCCATAAGCACGTTTGTTTTTGTCTCATAACTATATTATAACCATACAAAAAATCTACAAATTTTGTTAAGCACAAAGGAATAAAAGTGAATGAGTAAAATGGTATCGTAACGAATGTGACAATTTGCCTACGGTTGTAAGGAGAGTATTAAACGTTGGGAAATTTTGCTTTCCTTTTTCTAAACGTTTTTTTGTAAAACTTACTTTTCTTCGGAAATTCTGGAACAGTGATGGCGCCTTTTTGGTTAGATCATAATCTGAGACGAGATTCGAAAATTCCTGCCAATGTTGAAATGAACGCGTATTTTAAAAAAAATATGGAAACTCATAAGGGGAAGGCCAATAACAACTTTACCCGTCCAGCTCAACCAAGATCTAAAAGGACATTGGAAGATCAGCAACTGAATGTCAACACCATTGAAGATCTTCAGGCACTTCAGACAATTGCTTCGGATCGACCAAAGTTGGATAGACCTAAAGCACGGCCTAGTGGGGGGGGGGGGAGAGAGAGAGAGAGAGAGAGAGAGAGAGAGAGAGAGAGAGAGATAGAGAGGGAGGCAGCCGAGGCGTCCCAGACCGATGACAGAAATGCGAAAGTGTTCAAGAGTAAGTCAAGTCTATTTTCCTCATCAACTTAATTACGACATAATACCAGATTGTCGCGGTGGAACACATTTCATTTCTTTTTTTTTTTTATCTCAGGATGAAGCATTTAGCGCTAAATACAATCCGAAATTTCGACACTCCGTTTTAATGACAGGGGGTCCCAGTAGCTCAGTTGGTAGAGTAGTCGCTACACATGTAATAGAACCAGGATCGATCCCGGGTGAAGTCAAGATGTATTTCTGTCCACCTCCTGTCCACCACGTATTGATTGAGTAGTTGGGTCTGTTAGATCAGACGGAAAGTACTTTGCGAAAGACTAGCGCTGTATCCAATGAGACATAGTAATTTCAATCATAGCTGTATGTCGACCAGCCAAAACAGTTCCCCCCCCCCCCCCACACACACACACACACCCCTCTCCCAGGTTTTAAACATTTATTCACATTTTTGACATTTTTTTTTACCTTCATTTAATATAATAATGCATAACTTCGTACGGTATTACAGAACAATTCCACGAATAATTGTACTAAAACATTGTGATAATAATAATAATAATAATAATAATAATAATAATAATAATAATAATAATAATAATAATAATAATAATAATAAAGTGTTCTTTTATAGCGCTAAATGCCGAAGCCTCAAAGCGCTTTACGATATACTTGTCAAACCATAAACACACTCGCACCGAGCCAAACAGACAGACACATACAACAGTCGCACACATTAACTATGCAAGTTTTACCAAATGAAACTGACATTCAACAAAAATGGAATCAAAAATAAAACGTATAATTTACTCATCAATAAGAAAATGCCTTGGATAAAAATTTCTGGAAAAGATGAGTCTTTAGATTTGTCTTTAAATTTTCTGATATATACCTGCAAATTGGAGGGCCCTATGATTGGACTAATACTGTAATATGGTGTTACATTACTATTCCAGTCGTCATAGGGAACAAACGTGTGATGTCAAAAAACTGGTTCCAATCTCACTGGAAGTGAAAAACCACTCTTCCGGAGGACTGATACATAGCTGATTGTATTGATCTTCTGGTTTCAGAGTGATGTTATCTTATTTTCGAGTCTAAATATAAGTTGGTCGTCAATCAAGATCATCCATCCTAATTCTTTTACAACTCATATTTTTCTGCAACTAAAATAGTTATGCCACCTTATGATTCAACATGTAACCTATTCATCATAGAGGACTGGATACATATACACTTCCATTCAGTTTGGAACCGGAAGAGTAGAAGGCGTGACGTCACGACTTATCTGCCTTATTGTACCAAGAACATTGTGATGATAGGATACTCACAAACTGCAGGGTTACGTGATTTGCCAAGCAGGTGTGTGTGTGTGTGTGTGTGTGTGTGTGTGTGTGTGTGTGTGTGTGTGTGTTGTAAGTGATTATGGCTTCAATCCAATTGAAACCTGGGTGAAATAAAAGCTTCCAGCACGTTTACTGATTTTACTGGGAGTCAAGTAAACGAATAGCGTTATTTGATACTCTTGTTTATTGGGAGATTTTTTTTTGTTGTTTTTGTTTTGTTTTGTTTTTGTTGTTTGGTTTTAAAAATTTTGTTTCGTTTTGTTGCTTTGCTTTATATAGTTTATTTATTTATTTATTTTTTTAATTGTTGCTTTTTGTTGCTGTTTTTTTTTTACTTTTTGTTTGTTTGTTTGTTTGTTTTGTATTTTGTATTATATGCTTTTCTAAAATATTTTTTCGTTATTTTTATGATGGGTGGGAGGGGGTGGGGGGGGGGGGGTAGGATGGTTGAAGTCAATCAAATGGAAGATCGATAGATGACAATAAAACCTTCCGTGTTTTTCACATGTTGATGCATTTGTCATGTCGTTAGTTATCCAAGAACCGTGGGAAGGAGCCTAGGATATGGTAAAGCGTCGGACTACAGTGTATCTTACGTTTATTATTATTGTTATTATTATTATTATCATCATCATCATCATCATCATCATCATCATCATCATCATTAATATTATATTATTATTATTATTATTATTATTATTATTATTATTATTATTATTATTATTATTATTATTATTATTATTATTATTATTATTGTCATACCACAAGAGCACATAGCGGCACGACATAGTGTCATTGTTATGTACTTATGCTTTAATTAACGAAGTACCAGATTTGAGAGTATTTTGCCAAGATGTGGGTCATTTAAATCAATCGATATTTGAAGGACCAGTTTTCTGGCCAACATTTTTAAATACCGTCAACACGGGGTTTCTAAGGTCACCCAGGGTACTTAGGCCATTCACTGTAATAAAAAATGATTGCTTAGTTTAATGTTAAATTAATTAATACTTATTAGATCTTCTGGGTTTTGATTAATTAAAAGAGATAAAAGCTACCTGTAATTTAACTTTTAAAATAAGCAATCTAATAGTTTCAACAGTCATGTCGTCACTTCCCTCGTAATGACGCATAGCAACTTAGTAACACTGCCTCTAAACTATCGGAACAATGGCGTACGCCCTTATGAAATATTTCTCTGACGAGCATAAAAGTGTATCCAGAGGAGAAAAACATTATAAATATGATCATGTTTTGACTTTTATACCTTCTGATCACATGACATATGAAAAGTTCTAGCCAGCATGAAGAATAAAAAGTACCCATTTTCTTTGTTTAGAACCAGGCTGCTCGTCGTTTCTGGGCAACGTGACATCAAACTCGACTATTGAATCCAAAGTGGCCAAAGTTACCCCGGTTGACGGTACCAGCCCTTCTAAAGCACGACAGTTAATTGGTCAATCATTTGACATACCCCCGATATCTCACCGGTTTGAGCTCACGGGTCACATATATTATATAATGCATGTTTGTTTTCATGTTGTTTCCACAACCATGCTATATGTAATATAATTGCCCACTGACCGCCAGACGATTTATGATAACCATCCCATTCTATTGATCACTTTACAACCGAGTGAAGATCCGTTCATACATAATTCATTTGGAAAGACCTAGCCAGCCTAAAATGACAAGATAACATTTTTATTTTATCCCCTTTTTTATTTCTAGAATATCGATCTTTTAACACTTATCTCTCCTTTATAATTTCTATTATTTATTTTGAAAACGATGTTATATTATTATTATTTAACCCCATCGGATCGTCGATGCGATTACGACACTAGTTTTTACCCCCGAATCGATACCACTTTAAACTCACTGATGGCATGATGGAACGTGGCTCAAAGATGTCCAATACTTCCTATTTCCTGTCATGTTTTAAAACAAAAAATAAATCCAAATAGCCAAATAAAAATAATACAAAAATAAAATATTATTAGGAATCACAGTGACCACAATGGAACCAGACACGGAATGAGATAAAACACATGCCGATCGATCTAGTCAGATTGCTGTCAAGCTGTGTTGTCAATAAACTTTAACTTATACTTGAGCATTAATATAGCGCAATATCCACTACACGTGTGATCAAAAATGTTTTACAAGGGTTCCTCGCCAACAGAATAATTCATTTGCAAAGACCAAACCAGCCTAAATTGACAAGATAACATTTTTATTTTACCCCCTTTTTTTATTCTAGAATATCGATCTTTTAACACTTATCTCCATTATAATTTCTATGTCACCGTATATTTATTTTGAAAATGATGTTTTACCCCATCAGATCGTCGATACGAATACGATACTAGTTTTTACCCCCGAATTGATACCACTTTACACTCACTGATGGCATGATGGAACGTGGCTCAAAGATGTCCAATACTTCCTATTTCCTGTCATGTTTTAAAACAAAAAAAAAATCCAAATAGCCAAATAAAAATAATACAAAAATAAAATATTATTAGGAATCACAGTGACCACAATGGAACCAGACACGGAATGAGATAAAACACATGCCGATCGATCTAGTCAGATTGCTGTCAAGCTGTTTTGTCAATAAACTTCAACTTATACTTGAGCATTAATATAGGGCAATATCCACTAAACGTGTGATCAAAAATGTTTTACAAGGGGTCCCAGCCAACAGCAACACTTAACATGCAGGACAAGACATGACGCATGTTAGGCGATATTGCAAAATTTTTTCCCCGACAGAATATTAGTAAAAAGCAGTTTTATTTCTTTTGATTACGATGTCATTGATGCCATGCCAAACAGGCCTTCATGGACCTGGGAAACATTTTGAAAAACAAACAGATGTCGTTCGGGATTAGATTCCGAGTCTTGAAGTGCTACGTGTGGCCAATCTTGTTCTACGGATGCGAAAGCTGGACTACAAATGCAGAAACACAAAAGAACATTGAAGCTTTTGAAATGTGGTGCTTGAGAAGGATGCAGAGAATATCGTATACCGCACACAAAACGAACGAAGAAGTGCTAAAACAAACATACCAACAAAGGAAACTAATGCCCTTAATAGTGGATCGACAACTATCCTTTTTCGGACACATAGTAAGGAAAGATAAGAATGAATACCTGGCAAGTTGTGGAAAAATACCTGGTAAACGCGCCCGGGGGAGACAAAGAAAAACACTCATAGACCAACTGAAGGGCTTCACCAACCTAACAATCCAAGAGCTGTTTGAAAAAGCAAGAGACAGGGAGGAATGGAGAGAGATAATTCATGCAGTATCCGAAGCCTGGACCAGGCATGGAACCTAGAAGAAGAAAATGCCATGCGTTTAGATAAAATACCCACAACATCGCCATCCGGATGTAAAGTACAAAAACAGAAAATTGTGTATAACCCTGAACGGTTATGATTATAGTTTAGTGAGAAGTAATCACCAAAATGACTGTTTAACAACAATAACAAAGAGCTGAGTAACGCCAATTTCGTTCCTTCTATATTTAGCCTCCATCAGATTGTCGAGGCGATTATGATACACGGTTTTACCCCCAAATCGATATCAATTTACACTTATGACGTAATGGAACGTGCCTCAGGGCTGTCCAATGCTTCCTGTTGCCTGTCACATTTATATCCAAATAGCCAAATAAAAATGATACGAAAATATAAGATAATATAAATAACGAAATGAAAGTGACCACCGTGAAACCAGACACCCGACGAGATGATGATAATGATAATAATAATAATAATAATAATAATAATAATAATAATAATAATAATAATAATAATAATAATAATAATAATAATAATAATAATAATAATAATAATAATAATGATGACGATGATATAGGGGGGGGGGGCGAAGTGGCCGAGTCGTTAAGGCATCGCATTGTGACCCGGATTGTCCCAGGTTCGAGCCCCGCTTCAGGAACTTTCGTTTTTTTTTTCATTGGGAAATATAATCAACCCTTAGTTAATAATAATAATAATAATAATAATAATAATAATAATAATAATAATAATAATAATAATAATATGAATATATAATAATAATAATAGATGATATAATAATAATATAATAATAATAATAATAATAATATAATAATAATAATAATAATAATAATAATAATAATAATAATAATAATAATGATGATGATGATGATGATGATGATGATAATAATAATAATAATAATAATAATATGTATAGCGCTAAGCTTCCACCAAGAAGACATGATGATCGATCTAGCCAGGCTGTTTTCAACCCCTTTTGTCAGTAACTTTAAGCTTGAGCTTTTATATAGCGCAATATCCACTAAACGTATGTTCAAAAATGCTTTACAAGGGGTCCCAGCCAACAGCAACACTTAACATGCAGAACGAGACATGACGCCTGATAGGCGATATTACCGACAAAGACAATGTTGTTAATGGCCAGGTACATACTCATTTTACACCTGAGTACAGTGTGAGAATGTAAGTAAAGAGTCTTTTATTCCAAGGACTCAACTATGCTCTCTCTCTCTCTCTCTCTCTCACACACACACACACACACACACACACACATACATACGCACACACACAAACACACACACACGCACTCACACACACATGGCGGATTTACGTGCATGTTGATCGTCTCGACACGTTCATATCCTAACTCGACCTCCAGCACTTTATGTTATTGAATCGTCTATAGATAGTTCAAAGATGACGTCACTCATGTCTTTGTTATTGTTTTTTGCCATCCGCGTTTATGAGTAATGCTCACTGAACTGTATTAACCCGACTATAAACGTTCATGGATACACAAAGTTTTGTGTGTTGTTCCGTTACACTTCCGGATGGCAATGTTATGAGCTTCTTAGCCAAGCGCATACTATCTATAGATAGTTCGAAGATGACGTCACTGAAGCCATTGTTGTTATATTTTGCCATCCGCGTTTGTGAGTTATTCTCACTGAACTGAATTAACCAGACTATGAAAGTTCATGCATACACACAGTTTTGTGTGTTGTTCCGTTACACTTCCGGATGGCAATGTTATGAGCTTCTTAGCCAAGCGCATACTATCTATACAATCTGCCACAATGCTGTTTGTCATTCTCTTAGGTGAGAAGTTGTCAGGATCCTCCACCAGTAAGAGGAGACACTGGGTGGTACCGAATCGGCTTCGGTCGAGAACCTGCCTAACTGCAAAATCGCTTCATCAGTGGGGACTTACCACCTGTCCAACATGTACCCAATATGGGAACGAACCCGAAACCGCAGAGCATCTAGTTGAACGGTGTGTTGTGACGAAGATGGCGGGCGGGTTTGCAAAGGTGCACGAATGCGGTAAGGAAATTGCGGATTAGGTTGATCGCCATGCCATAGTAGTTCGAGCACCAGTAGAAGCCGCTGCCTTACTCTGAATACTTACTTACTTACTTACTTATCCGAACCAGCGACCACCTGAGCTCAAGTCCTTCGGTCTTGTGCCATGACGTAGAAGTTAGATGTCTTTTGTAGTTGTTCCAGGTGACTATAAAGTGTGTTACTGATGCTTGGATTTGGTGGGAGGAATGTGCATCTCAGATCTTCAAGAGGTTGACATTCAAGCAAGTGGTGTGTTACTGTTTCATTGGGGTGTTGACTAAGGGGGCAGGAAGGGGATGTGTCTTTTGTAATTTACTCTGAATACAATCACATTTTAAAGATGCTGACCAGAGAAGTCTTCCTTCAAATATCGATCGTTCGATCTATCTATAAAACTTCCTTTTTAAAGATAAAAAGTTTAATCAGAAATGGTAGAAGTGGTTGTCACATTTTGACTTTTTAGACGAGAGACAATGAGGCGTAATCACACGCATAGAGTTGGGCAAGGCTTACGGACATGGTATTAACAGGATTCAATAGTCTGATGTCACGTCCGCCCAGCAACCAGCAGCTTGGTTCTAAACAAAGAAATCGGCACTTTTTATTATTCATGCTGGCTAGAACTTTTTTCACATGTAATGTGATCAGAATGGATAAAACTCAAAACATGATCAAATTTATAATGTTTTTTTTCTCCTCCGGAAAAGTATTTCAGAAGGGCTTCCGCCATTGTTCCGGTAGTTTAGAACCAGTTACGAAGCTGCTATGCGTCATTACGAGGGAAGTGACGTCACGACTGTTAAACCCTATTCTGCAACTGGAAAAATCGGACCTTGAAATGTTTGAAACGTTTCGTAGTACTGATTAAATTTGACATCTTTTTCGTGCTTCGTGCTGAGTTTAATTTGTCTGGCTCATGTCAAGGTGACTAATTTTTCAAAGGTTATCTTAATGGTCTCGTCAGAATCTGTTTGCTCCAACTGGTGTGTCAAGTGTCTTACTAAACCTGCTTAATTTATATATATATATATATATATATATATATATATATATATATATATGTGTGTGTGTGTGTGTGTATGTATATATATACATATATATATATAAATATATATATATATATATATATATATATATATACGCAACGTCTTAATATGTTTATATCTATATATAAATTATTGTTGATGATTTTTTCTAAGATTTAGATTTAATATCAATTTCAGAAGGAAAAAATATCATTTAAACCTCGTTAAAAACGACTTGATATTTCATTTCGTCATCGATATCGTTAATATTGTTATTTAAATTATTCTTTATGGAGAGACAGACCAGCATAAGCAGACTGTTTTTGATGTATGCATCAACAACTTTCATCGTTTTGCTTTATATATATATATATATATATATATATATATATATATATATATATATATATATATATATATAGGGGGGGGGCTGATGAGAGGGATGGACATATAATATATATAATTTGAAGTTTGTTCTTATAACGATAATACATTTCCCCCCTATTGACTATAGGTAGTTTCCACCCGTACAACTGTCTATACAATAAGCCCGATTCAAACCTAAAGCCAGGTTTTCTAAACGCCAAAAAAATCGATCGGAGTTTGGATTTAACTTCCTGAGCAGTTCTGATAAATATAGAAATAGGCAGTGTTTTCTTGATATCAACAGTTACACATGCTCCTCTGGTTATATGGATATAATATAGAATATACCCACCAAAGAGTTATCCCTCTTTACCAGCTGAATAAACACCCCTTTTAAAGCTTGCTTCAGATATAAATGGCAAGATTTGCATTTTATAAACAGTTTGCGGTCTTTTATTTATTTCTAATTTATATTTATTTTTGTGCGTAGATATATCAAATACTGGATAAAGCTAGTACAGCCAAAAATAGCGTTTCATAGTTCCATATTATCGATTCTTATTAGGCTATGTTACTTGAGTAAACAAATATCATTTTTGTTGTGTAAAATACAATAAATTTATTTTTTAAAAACAATTTTAGTTATGACAAAGTGGTTTTAATATAACATCGAATAGTAAAACGTTATGAAAAGAAACAATAAAATGATGTTTGATTATAAATATATAAAATGTCTAGACCATAATATAATTTATCCCAAAAAAGAATTTCACAAAGAGTATGACTCAGTATCGTGTGTAAGGATCAACACCAACGAGTGATGAAGACGAGTAGGATAGATCTGATACGCTAGCTTGAGCCTTTAATATAGCGCAATATCTACAAAGTGTGCTCAAAGCGCTTTACAAAAGATCCCAAGACAACAACAGCACTTAGCATATAGGAGGAGACGTGAGGCATGAGAGGTGCTAATACATATTTTTTGTTCGAAAAAAAACAATGCTGCTCCCGACAAGGTACTCATTTCACACCTAAGAACTTTCGAAAATGTGAGTGCGGAGACTTTTCCAATGACAACTTTGACTTCACGATCTGGAGATGAGTGTTATGCCCTTAGACCATAAAGCCGCACAAATACACGGTTACTTTTGTGGTTATCTGTTCTTGTTGTATGACACTCACTTTCGGATCGGAAGGTCATGGGTTCGAACCTCCTCGCGCATAGTTGAGTCCTTGGAAAAGACTCTTTACTAACATTAACTCACCGTACCCAGGTGTAAAATGAGTACCTGGCCATTAACAGCGTTGTCTCTGTCGGAAAAAATGTATTATCGCATAACACGTGCCATGTCTTGTTCTACATGTTTTGTGTTGCTGTTAGTCAGGGACCCCTTATAAAGCGCTTTGAGCACGTTTAGTGAATATTGCGCTATATAAAAGCTCAAATTACTTCTCTAAGAGAAATTAAACTGACTATAACAAGGGGTGACTTTCATCCCTCAAGATATATTGATATCAATCCAACATGTTTAACTAGAACCGATCGTCTAATTCCTCCATAACGAAAAAGAAACAGAGGTAGACCTTAAGACACCTGGAGAAGAACTCCAAGGAAAGAACCAAAAGCCCAGAGTCTCAGCCTACAGATCGCAACTATCCTCAGTGTCAAAAGTTATTTTAATTTTAGGAATAAAGTTTCCAGTGTGCTGTTTTAAAGATTAGAATGCTGGAAGACAACAAATACTACAGAACAGAGATTAGAAGTGTTCCAGACCAAATGTCTGTGAAGAATCCTAAGAATATTCTGACCCAATGTCATTAGCAATGAGGACCTCTTACAGAAGACAGTTTCAGACATCACCAGAGCCAGACGTTAAGATGGCTCGTTCATGTCTGCAAGATGCTATCGGACTGCATCCCAGGAACAGAATAACGCCGGGCTCCACAAGGAAAAAGAAACTGAGGTGGACCTAAGGAAACTTGCAGAAGAATTATACAGAGAGAACAAAAAATCCAGGGCCTCACCTTTCATATCGCAACCCATGCAACGAAGGACTGAGAACATTGGCCATCACTTGCTGTTGCCTCAAGCATCCGACGGTGCAGAGAAGATTGAGTGAATGAGTGAGTGTCAGCCTTCTATTAATTCGTATATTTACATATTTATCAATTTATTTATTAATCATATTTAATTATTATATTTTTATATAAAGCTGTTGTCCGAATCTATATTCGAACGTCACAGATGGAGAATGAGGGGGAGGGATAGGAGTTTGAAATTTCGCCACAAGGCAGTTTATTTCCATTGGCCAAAGTAAACAAGCTCTATATTTACATGGGCAACGGAGCAGTATCAGTTTTTTACTTGACCTTAATCCAATAGAATTTCTATACCCGCAGACCAAACAAGATCACCGATGGATCGTGTCTCATATTACGTCACAGATATAAAGGGTCAGTTTTTTGTGTTGAAGACATAATACATTTCATGCTTGCATTTTCGTCTCTGTTCTGTTTGAATTGGTTGTGTGTTTTTTGTTTGTTTGTTTGCTTTGTTATTTTTATTTATTTATTTATTTATTAAATTTTTTTATTTTATTTTTTTTTTATTTTTTTTTTTTTTTTTTTTTTGGGGGGGGGGGGGGGGTATGTGTCTGGGTGTTTTGTTTAACCAGCCAGAAAGGTGATCAATTATCAACACATACTACTAAATAAATTATAGCTTGGCAGTGTTATCCAAGTGCACACACACACACACAAACACACAAACACACACACACACACAAACATACAAACACAATCTTGTGTGTAGGTGTATTTTTATAACAGTTACGATATATATATATATATATATATATATATATATATTTCTTTTTACTACCCATAATTGTAGGACTTTTGACAATGGCAAAGATAGAAACTATCCCCTGGTGATGCTATTTCTAAATGGTCACAAAACCTCTTGTTGCTATGCCTGACATGCTATTGACGTGGGTGCCTTTTTAAAACTAGTATCTTATAGTATGAATCCCAGGCTATTCAACCAACTAACAGAACAGGCACCTTTGAAAATTACACCAGTTATCGAATATTATATTTTATTAAATTTAGTCAAAAAAACATTTTAGTACTTCTAGTTTTTTGTATCCGACATTTTTAACGAGTATTGAAAACCACTAACACACACACACACACACACACACACACATACACACCCAAAATTCACCTTTTTAATATATATTATTATATATATATTATAAATGTTATATCTGGTTTACTGAAAAAGGCCAAAGGCCGAAACGTCGTTTGTTTTGTGTTGTTCCCTTATTCATGGGTCAGATTTACTCCCTTTATCTTTATCTCCATTAACGAGTATTTGTTGCCCCTGTTGTCGACCAATAACTGTAAATTGACAGTCATAGCCATCATAAGTACTTGCATATAACCTGTAGCAATGAGCCCTACACATCCCGAACATTACGACTTTCAATTTTAACAGAGGCTGTTCAAAAATTCAGAATGTTGTCAGGTGTCGT
>NC_088372.1:15060170-15062670 GCF_034508935.2 Berghia stephanieae | reverse complement strand
TAATCCTTGCGTCTTTGTTAAAAAATAAATACAAGAGTCTGAAATTGAATTCAAACCTCGAATTTCCAATCCATAACTTTGTCTGAATTTGATAAGGCTCTTTTGGCTCCCTCGCCAATTTCAAGTCAAATTTCGGTTTTCACCCAATGCCGAAATGATGTCCCCAAGGAATTAAAACTCGACGATTTCTATTTTCTTAAATATCAATTGGAAAGTTAAAAATTATTTATTTACACTCTAACCCTTAAGATTAAAAACCATATCTTATGCACAACAAGACCATGGTTAAAAGACTGGAGGCGGCGGAAATGTGGTTTTACAGAAGAATGATGAGGGTGTCATGGGTGGAAAGGAAAAGAAATGAAGAAATTTTAGAAATGGCAAACAGAAAAAGATCACTGATAACAAAAATCATCAAACGCCAAATGGAATTTTTAGGACACATTATCCGCCACCCTAGTTTGGAAGTACTCGCCTTGACTGGAAAGATGAATGGAAAAGGAATAAGAGGAAGGCAAAGAATAACTTATTGAAATGGATAAGAACTTGGACAGATGAAGCTGAGAAAGGTGGCGCTGCTTTAATAGAATTGGCAAGAGATAGATCAGCTTGGCGGAAGATGACCTCCGACGTCTGCTTCAGATATGGAACTACATTATGATGATGATGATGATCTTATGCACATCGATCACACTGTAAGTATAAGTAATAGCATCTCGTGAATACAAAGGAACATAATATATCTAATCGGAATGGAAACAAAATTTGATTTAAGATATCTAGAGAGAGATTAGGGTAGCTCAGTTCGTAGAGCACGTACTTTACAAAGCATTGAGCAGGCATGACAAATCCGTGGAAACGCGCTATTATATAAAAGTTCATTTTTATTTTATTTATTTTTATGTCTCATTCTCTGTTTGGAGCAATGGATTAAGAAATTGGCCAGTGGATGGGTGATTGGATTGATGTATAGATAGTATGCACTTGGCTAAGAAGTTCACAACATTGCCATCCGGAAGTATAACGGACCAAAACACAAAACTACGTGTAACCATGAACTTTTATAGTCTGGTTAATACAGTTTAGTGAGAAGTACTAATAAACGTGGATGGCAAAAAAAAAAAAAAACAATAACAAAGACAGGAGTGACGTCATCTTCGTTCTATCTATAGAAAGAAAGAAATAGACGACACTCAGCTTTTGTTATTGTTTTTTTATACAGACTGTTGGCTGATTAGTTCTCACTTAATTCTGTCAATCAGATTTTTAACGTTAAAGCTTACACATAAATTCGTGTGTTGGTACGTTTTATGTGCCTGACAGATATTATGAGTATTTTACCTAGACGCATAGCATCAATGCGTATATATTTTTTATGAGAAGAGCCAAAGCCAGAAATTTAGCAATTGTATGCTGCTCTTGGGATAGGACGCTAGCCTGTCACAAAGTACTTTCCGCAAGACCCAACAGACCCAGCTACCTAATCGCTACTGAGTGTACAAAGGGAGGGGGGGGGGGGGCAGTAAAAAACTCGACTGCACAGGGGATCAATATCGCCTCCCTTTGTTTATAAGGTAAGTACTCGATAAACTGAATCATTAGGAATCATTAAGGGTTGGAGGAATGTTTGAAATAACAGTTGTAGCCTGACTTGGATTCGCTTTTTGACAAAAATCTCCCAACTTCTATTTTCTCAAACGAGGCTCATTTACCTTTAGAAATAGTCGATAAGAAATTAAATCAATATTTTAATTTCAGGGATAAGCGTGACTTTACAAACAAACCAACAATCGTGAGCTTTTGTAAAGCGCAATATCGCGCAATAATACGTGCTCAAAGCGCTCAAAGCGCTTTACTAAGGATCCCTAGCCAACAGCAACACATAACATGTAGAACGAGACATGGCGCCTGTTAGGCGATATTACATTTTTTTTTCGACAGAGACAACGCTGCTAACGGCCAGGTACTCATTTTACACCTGAGTACGGATAGAGAAAATGTGAGTAAAGAGTCTTTTCCAAGGACTCAACTATGCACCGAGCGAGGCTCGAATCCAGGACCTTCCGATCCGAAAGCGAGTGTCATACCATAAGACCACATAGCCGCATAAAGACTCTTTAGACTTTGTGAAAGAAAAACAAAAGACAGAACTATCTCATGTGTCATCTGCTAAGCATTTCCAGCTTTGAGTTAACAATAGGGAATGAGATTAGCGGAAGATGAGTGTCCTTTGATTGGACGTCACCCATAGTCTGTGACGTCACCGGCGGAAAAAGTTATTAGAGACAGAACGTCATGTTGGTTGTGCAGATGCGTCTCTCGTCCTCGAACGAGAGACGCATGCGCACAACCAACATGACGCTCTCTCTCTTATAACTTTTCCGCCGGTGACGTCACAGACTATGGGTGACGTCCAATCAAGGGACGCTACTCTTCCACTAGTCTCATTCCCTATTAGTAATTACCAAGTATTTTACTCAAAAACGAGATGCAAGTGATG
>NC_088372.1:15042670-15047670 GCF_034508935.2 Berghia stephanieae | reverse complement strand
ACTTGTCTTTATTGCTTGTTACCCTCTAGATAAGACGGTTGAGGTGGTGTTATTTGTATGGCGACAAGGTGAATGGTGATTATGATGATGATGATGATGATGATGATGATGATGATGATGATGATGATGATGATGATGATGATGATAATAATGATGATGATGATGATGATGACGACGACGGCAAGGAGATAGCAAAGATGGCGAATGATGATTATACTGATGATGCTAAAGTTAATGCCGACGACGACGACGACGATGAAAACGATGTCGAAGATGACGACAGAGACGAATGCAATTATAACGGCGCCATTCAATTAATGCTATTTAACCCTCATTTCTATCTATTAGGACTGACAGTTGTCATCCATTCCATGGTAGTCTGGAATACCTGCCATAAGTTTTACCTGAGATAAGCCCAACACCGGCAAAATCTTAAATCGTTCGTAACAAAACGAAATCTGATCTGAAATTTATCCATACCAGAATTAATTTTTTTTTCATCAAGAACAAAAAATGAATTTGAAAATGCCTGATTCCGTCGATTTTTATTTATTTATTATTATTATTATTATTATTATTATTATTATTATTATTATTATTATTATTATTATTATTATTATTATTATTATTATTATTATTATCATTATTATTATTATTATTATTATTATTATTATTATTATTATTATCATTATTATTATTATTATCATTATTATTATTATTATTATTATTATATTCTTATTATTTATATTTATTTACCTTTTTTTATATTGGCCAACAGGCGTCATGTCGTGTCTCGATCGTACAAGCTAAGTGTTGCTGTTGGCTGTTGGCTTGTAAAGCGCTTTGAGAATTTTAATGGATTTTGCGCAATATAGAAGCTCACGTTTAGTTTTTATTTGTTTTTTTTTTGGGGGGGGGGGGGGGGGGGGGGGTTAAAAGAGTGAAATAATAAAGATGAAGATAAACAGCTTCAAGAAAGAACAATATACATAGCGAGGGACGTTTTTGGCTCAAAACCATTTTTTTGCCAAGAACAACAAAAATTATACACGGCGTAGAGATCAAGACTTAAGTCCCAAGTAGAAGTCTCTTCAAAATATGTGTTTGCTGAAGAAGGGGCCTGGGCTCGAAACGTTTATATTCGCGTATTTTCTTCCTTTTTTTCTTTTGTTTACTTATCAATTTATTTGTGGGGGTCCCAACATCTCGGTTAGCAGCACTTGATCCATGATGAAGTCGAGATTTTTTTTCCCACCCCCTGTCCACCCAGCAGTGATTGGGTAGCCGGGTCTGTTTAATCTGCCGGAAAGTACTTAGCAATAGACTTGCTTCCTATCCAAAGGGTAGCAAGCGATTTCAGTCACGTTTCGCGCTATAGAAAACGGGATAAAACCTGGCTATTTGGGCCTAATAGCTCTGATGGACTACTTTTATTTATCATCAAGTTATTTTTTAAAATATATTTATTCATTTTGAGCTATCATATTCAAGTTAAATGGGGGCTCCAAGAATCACCAACATGCCCAAAGTGCAACCAAGCACCACAAGATGCAAACCACCAGATTGCCCAGAAACAAAACTGGAAAGGGGATTTGAAACCATCAACAAATGTGATGATGACTTCCGAACTTGGATTGATACCTTGAACATAGAAGTGTAGCCGAACGATACTACTACTATATTCAAGTTTATCCAATCAATTTTACCAAGAGAGCAGTAGCGGTGGTTTCGAACTTCAATGAAATGTCTCTTATTGAAAACGACGATATATATCAAGCACTGCCAGTCAAAATGGAATTGAACCCCGCCTGTTAACGGTTAAACGGTTCTCTCTTGGTTAACAGGTAAATAATGATTGTTAAAATCGCAGTGGTACATTGGAAGTTTGCTCAAAGTATCAAACAGTTGGAGGAATTCGTAAAAGAAAAAAAAATTTACACAAACAAAATTAACTCATTATTAATCGGTATTTATCTATCTAACTTGAATTTTTCATTTTCATATATTCAAAGTTTTAACAAAATCCAGCCTATTGTTCACACCAATTAGATATATCTGAGATTTTTATTTATTTATTTAATCAACTATTAGTACATGATTTATTCATTATTCTTTCATTCGTTTATTTATTTATTTATTTATTTATTTATTTATTTATTTATTTATTTATTTATTTATTTATTTATTTATTTATTATTTATTTATATATTTGTTTGTTTGTTTATTTAACGTATTTATTTAGCTATTTATTTATTTGTTTATTCGTTCATTCATTCATTTAGTTATATATTCTATTCTAATAAGTAATTATTTTTGTTTATCCATTTTATATTTATCCTGCTTTTAAAGCTCTAGCTTGCTTAATACGAGTCCTGCTGTGAACAGCACTAAGTTGAGTCCATAGAAAAGGAAAGGGGCGCTTTACTCAAATTCTCTCAACTTAGTCAAGTTTAAAATTAGTATACCTGGCTTTTAACAACCTTGTTTCTGTTGAATGTTGCATACTGTATATTGTGTTAAACCCATGTTAAGCGATTTGAGCATATTTGGATAAGTGGATATTGCACTTTATACATGCCTCATAGTCAGTGTTCAGTTTCTAACATAACTACAAAAGTTGTTTTAGATTGTATCGACGACCCAAAAGTAATTTGATTTTGTCTCCAGGTCAAAATCCTTCAACTTCAGATTAAATGTTTTTGCGATGTCGGATTAGTTGGAAAGTGTGGGGGGGGGGGGTGTTATATTTTGTTTCGTTATGTTTGTTTTTGTAGGGTAATTTAGAGGGGGGGGGGGGGTGTATTGATTTATTGTTTTTTAAGTTTTTGTTTTTTGTTTGTATTTTGTTGTTGTCTGTTTGCTTGTTTTTTTTTTGTGTGTAGAAGATGGCAATGTTGTAAAGATGATTGTGATGATGATGATGATGATGATGATGATGATGATGATGATGATGATGATGATAATGATGACAATAACGGTCGTATTGATCACGATGATGATATTCATAAAAATCATACAAATACAAAGCCAATAGCGATTACGTATAATGGCGCCATCTAATTAATGTTGCTTTACCTGCCTTTATTCTGTGTTGTAACAATTTATTGAGAATGACAAAAACTACTTCGAGTTGTCTTGAAAAACTGCCAGTTTACCTGCGATAAACTCAAGGAAGGTGACCTGCTCGGTTAGCACTAGTTTCACCGGTACACAATGATCGTTAAAAACTCATTGTTACTTTGCCCGACATGTCAAAACTTGAACATCTGATACATGAACAAAAATAATTAATGAATGATTCATAAATAGATAGATGTTTATCTAACTTATGCATTGCAAAAACATTTTGAGGAAGCACATCCTCTTTTTCCCACACATAATGATAATGACACGACCGTGAACTAAAAAATATCAAATCTTCATTTTGTTTATTTATGTATGTAGTTTTGCTTTTTTGTTTTTTGTTTTTTGTTGTTTTTGTTGGGGTTTTTTCGCGTTTGTAATTCTGACTGTCAGGATTGTGTGTGTTTGTGTGTGTGTGTGTGTGTGTGTGTGTGTGTGTGCTGCTATCTGTTTTTATGTTTGAAAAGTGATGCCATGTATTTAGTTAAAACACTCCCAACATCTACCAGCCGAATATAACCTACCAACATACAAAACGATTTGTGACCTAAACCGTTTATAGTCAGATTGATAAAATTTAAGTGAGACCTACTCATAAAAAATGGCTGGCTAAAAACAATATCGAAAAGCTGAGTGACGTCAATTTCGCTGCATCTATACTTGCACATACAATTACGTTGAGATTGACGTGCACGTGTTTGTAGGACTGATAACCGAACGTAATTATGGGGCCCGTTTTAACATTGTTGTGGTGGAAGATAAGTTACACGTAGGTAGAGATCTTTCAGTGTGATGTTCATGGTGTACCCAAATACCAAAGTGTCCGAGGTTTAGATCCAGTAGTCAAACACCAAGTTGATGTCACCAAGGTGTAAATAACAATAGTAGAATGAAATGGAAGCTTCTATTTAATGTACGAAGACAAATAATGTGGACGTTTTGGGCTTCCCCTTAGTCAACAAAACACAATTGCATGAAACACTAATGACGAATGATACATGAAAGAATGGCGTTGTTGAGGTTAATATACAAAACAATTGAATTCAAGCTTTCAATCCTTTGCACTTTCGGTATTTCGAGGTTCGGGCAGCAATATTTGTATGTCACCAATGTGTAAGTATCTCAAATTTGAATTAACTGTGTGTTGTAATTTGAGCTTTCCTCCGCGTGTTCTTAGATCCTCATACTCTCATATACTCATATACTCATAAACAATCTCCAATGGAAACTGCTACATGAAAGACGTTCCATCAACAGATTCCTCATATTCCACAAAGCACAAAACGGAAAACTCGAAATTCCAACTAGGCACTTGAAACGGAACAACAATAAAACAAGAAACATTAATTTTGAAATCCCCGACTCAAGAACAAACCAATCATCTTTACTCTCTTTCTTACCCTCCACAATCGGACTTTGGACTCCCTACCAACCAATTGTAAACAAGCCCTTTCGACTGATGACTTCAAAATCGCTCCCTGCTTCCCTCTAAAACCCCTGTTACTGAAAAATCGGCCATACAATCTTCAGCCTGAAGCTTTGGCCTTAATGGAAGAAGAAGAAGAAGAAGACTCTCATCATCTCGATGTACCTTTCCCCCAAATTATGATTTTCAACCGCTCTTTTATTTACGCTGCCCCAAGTATGTGGAACTCTCTATCTCTTCAAACAAAATATATATATGACTCCTTTTCCTCCAAGAAAAATTCGAAAACAGAGTTTTTTTGAAACAGGTGTATGATATCTAGAATTAATAGTGAAGCAATTAATGTATTATTAAATGTACCGTGGATGTGCCTGTGTGTATGTATGTATGTTGTGAGTGTGTGAGTGTGAGTGTACATGCTTTGTAATTCTAAGCACTGACGAGCATTTTA
>NC_088372.1:15032670-15037670 GCF_034508935.2 Berghia stephanieae | reverse complement strand
TTATGGGATGAATAAAGAAAATGTTATTTATTATTATTTATTTATCCAGGCCAAAATTTATTACTTATCCAAAATCGTCGCCGCAATCGTGTACGGTCGCGAGCCCGCCGGGAAGCTTCGTCACAACGTATTGTTCAGCTAGATGTTCTGCGGTTTCGGACTCTTTACCACAACGGGTACATGTTAGACAGGTGGCAAGATCCCACTGATGAGGGAAGTGTGTCGTGAGTGAGGCAGGTTCTCGACAAAAGTCGATTGGCTGCCACCGAATGTCTCCTGTTGCTGGTGGAAAAGCTTGGCAACGTCTCCCACAGTTTCGTGGAGTCGATGACCCCGCCCCCCTTGCGTTATAGAAAATGAGATAAGCTCCTGTTCCATGGGCTCTATCGATGTGAAGGACTACTTACATCATTTTGTGGTTTAGTGGTATGACACACGCTTTCGGATCGGAAGGTCCTGGGTTCGAACCTCGCACGGCGCATAGTTGAGTCCTTGAAGAAGGCTCTTTAAGCACATTCTCTCACCATATTCAGGTGTAAAATGAGTTCCTGGCCGTTAACAGCGTTGTCTCTGTCCGAAAAAAATTGTAACATCGCCTAACTGTTGGCCAGTGACCCCTTGTAAAGAGCTTTCACCACGTTAAGTGGATATTGCGCTCTATAAAAGCTCGTTTTAAACAAAATCATTTTCCTCCTCCTCTCCGCTATCCCTCACAATGCCCTTGGTTATCGTTTTAGATCGCTTGTTAAGTGATAGGTTCTCAGTGTATTCTCTCATGTTGAAGCTGTACATTTAGGTAAAGTACTCACAACATCCGCCGGCCGGATATTTTCAATCCAATTGAAAGGATTATTATCTTAGGCAATTGCCAATATACGAGTATAAGAATAAAATAGATAAATAAATAAATAACAGTTACTTGACTATGTGGGCACCATAATATATAACACGAGCAAATCATTTTTTTTCTGGAAACAAAATAATATAGTAACAATCAGTCACGATTTAAGTATATAAATAGGTACAGGCAAAAACAAAATTCATCCACATTATAAGAACCAAAATATATTATACCATTAAATCATCAATCACAATTTAAGTAAGTACATGGGTACCAGGCAAAAACAAAATGCATCTACACACACACAAACACACACACACACACACACATATGTATATATAATATATATATATATATATATATATATATATATATATATATACATATACATTATATATCTATATATATATATATATATATATATATTATATATTATATTATATATATATTTTTTTTTTTTTTTTTTTTTTTTTTTTTTTTTTTTTTGACGTCAACAAAAGGTGGGGTCTTCAAATTTTTCACAGACCGGTGTTCGACCTCAATACGTGCCTACCGATTAATTTTCATAACCGTAGATTTTTGGAACTCTCTCCACACCTGTTCAAGAACTCCGAGGAATTTCAACGCTTTTAAAAACTTTGTTTCTAAGGAATTAGATCACCTTAAGTTTGAATTCGATGAGTAAGTTATGATTATTTTATAATTGATAACCTGTACTTTATATCATACCAATGCATATCAGTTTTTTATCACAGTGACAGCGCACCAAAGGCCACAATACTGGCCTAATTTAGCTCTTTTTAGATATTGTATTGTACTGTATTGTATAAGAACCAACATATATACCAAAAATCACCAATCAATAAAAATATATGTACCAACATTTATACGATTATTGTCTGATTGATAAAATTAAGTGAAAAATGATCACTAACAGGCTGCCTAAAAATAAAAACAAAGATCTGAGTAGATCGGACAAAGCAGAAAAAATTAAAGAAAATAATTATCCCAAAAAAAATAATAATTCTCTATCTCTGTTTTTCTTCTCTGTCCCCCCTCCCCACCCCACCCCTCTCTCTCTCTCTCTCTCTCTCTCTCTCTCTCTCTCTCTCTCTCTCTCTCTCTTTCTCTCTCTCTTGTTTTGGGAGGATTTTCGCTTTAGATTTTATTGGTTTTTTGTGTGTTGTTTTGGTTGTTTTTTATAAACTTTTTCATCAACTGACATGACGTCAAATTAAACAAATACTTTTGACATAACTACTTAGTTTGAACAGAAATTGAACGTAACTTTCTCTTCCTCCTCCACCCCAACCTCTTCCAACTCCTCGTCATCCCCCCCCCCCCCCCCCCCCCTCTTTTTCATATTCCTCCTCATCTTCTCCACGTGTGTTCACAAATTATTGCCATAGCTCTTTCAAATTACCGATCCCATTTCTGGAAACAAGGCCACCCTACTTAGCTGTATCTTCAGAAATTGAAAACTACATCTGTTTAATATCAAGTTTATAGATATTCAGCTATGCCATAAAATATAGGCTACAAGCAACCTTTATCTTTATTTTTTGTTTAGGGCATTAATCAAAAGTTCGAACGCGAGGCCACGACTTCTGAGAATAAAAAAAATGATAGAAAAAAAAGTAACAAATATTGTTCGGTTTATGTCACTTCCAGTGTTGTGACAAATAACAAGGCATTAGGAATTGATTCTTTACTTGGTTACTGGTGTAGTTGTCTTGTCAATTCTTATTATATTTATGGATTAAGCGTTACTAAAAATGGGGGGAAGGGGGGGGGGGATGTGACTGGATATCATCAAAGAATGGATATGATTGACGTCGTATGAGTCGACATAGAACCAATGGGCGACTATGTAGTCTAGTGGTATGACACTCGTTTTCGGATCGGAAGATCCTAGGTTCGAGCCTCGCTCGTCGCATAGTTGAGTCCTTGGAAAAGACTCTTTACTCACATTCTCTCACCGTACTCGGGTGTAAAATGAGTACCTGGCCGTTTACAGCGTTGTCTCTATCCGAAGAAAAATTGTAACATCGCCTAACAGGCGTCATGTCCTGTCCTAAATGTTAAATGTAGCTGTTGGCCAGGGACCCCTTGTAAAGAGCTTTGAGCACATTTAGTAGATATTGCGCTATATAAAAGCTCATTTTTTAAAAAATGACCGAGATAAGTGGCACCCTGTTGTGAAGGCTGCGTCCTGCAGGTCCCCCCATAGAGAATACACTCCCTCGTCTGTGGGTCCCCCCGACGACCATCCTGTCATGGGAATGGGTGAGTGAGTGAAGCTTTACTAAATGACGCTTTATCATTGCTATCATAAGAAGAGTCTTAAAGGATTAAATAAAATACTGAAGTACTTTCATCTTCATTACAACCAAGTTACAAAAGCATTTCATCAGTACTATATGTATATATTGAATCGTGTTGGATACAACAAGCAACACCACACAACAAACCAAACTCATGTAACACACAGTCCTGACGATGGCTGAAAAGGCCTGAAACATCGATGTAGACTGACTCCAACATTGTGGTAAATATTAAAATGATATATATACTGTATGTACATTGAGAAGCCTCAAATCTTTCTTTGATTTGAATAAACATGAGGCGCAGTTCAGAGAGTTATTATTATTATTATTATTATTATTATTATTATTATTATTATTATTATTATTATTATTATTATTATTATTATTATTATATTATTATTATTATTATTATTATTATTATATTATTATTATTATTATTATTATTATTATTATTATTATTATTATTATTATTATTATTATTATATTATTATTATTATTATTTATTATTATTATTATTATTATTATTATTATTTATTATTATTATTATTATTATTATTATTATTATTATTATTATTATTATTATTATTATTATTATTATTATTATTATTATTAATATTATTTATTATTATTATTATTATTATTATTATTATTATTATTCCTCCTTTTCCTCCCCCCCCCCCTCTTCCTACTCCTCCTCCTCCACCTCTTCTTCTTCTTCTTCTTCTTTTTTCTTCTTTTTCTTCTTTAACACACACTCATACAGACACACACACAGACACACACACACACACACAAACACACACACACATACATAATTCCATTATTTTAAGGGCAGCCATTTAGTCAGACGTTTTATCTGCAACAACAAAAATAAGAAGAACAACAAATCCATACGTTTAGGATTTTACGAGAATAACAACAAATGAAAATAAAAGAACCTATACGTATATATTAAAAAAACGTAGACAGAATATAAGACAAGGCACATACGTTTTCAAGATAAAAATGAATAAATATATTATAGATAAAACAAACAGAACTAGCCATAAAAATAGAATACGTCTGGCATGCCATGTTCTTGCGTTATCCAATAAGATAGAAGTGACACACGAGAACGTTTGCCACAAGTGTAAATCATGACTGAAAACAAGAGGTGCAATTGTTAAGGAATTCATCACACTTTCCAGATCATACATTGATAAATCGCCTTTTTAAAATAAATTTGGGCAGAAAATTTCCATTTAGGACATCGATTTAATAAGTTGGTCCTATACTGGTCTAAGAAATTTGAAGAAAATATATTCTTTCAAGATTCTTCATGTTCAAGACTTTCTTGATTGAGAGCTGATGGGAAGTGGGTTTTTTTTTTTATCAAATGAAAAAACAATGTTTTGTTGTTGTACATTTTCTGTTCTATTTTTGTTTTCTGCAAAACTATTTAGAAATCTTTACATTCTGATTATATTTAACTTATGATTTCGATTTTGTCTTTTAACGATAAGATTGATATGGAATGTGAGCATTAAAAGAAGGTGGATCATAGGAATGGAATTTTTATAATGGGGTGTAACTTTCTCCCTCTCTCTCTCTCTCTCTCTCTCTCTCTCTCTCTCTCTCTCTCTCTCTCTCTCTCTCTCTCTCTCTCTCTCTCTCCCTCTCTCTCTCTCTCTAGTTGGTGGAGGTTGGCGATTATGTATATACCTGCATAACTTAAACTGGTGGAGAGACTGAGAAATGACATGGGTGACAAACTATAATCATACAGATATATTATTATAAAGATCAAATTAAAGGAAGATAAGAACCAAGGCAACCTGACCGCACGATTCTGA
>NC_088372.1:15020170-15022670 GCF_034508935.2 Berghia stephanieae | reverse complement strand
TCTTTAGCACAAAATATGAAACCTTCCAAAAATAGTATCTGTGCTCTTGAAGCGGGAATCCCTGAACAATTTTGCGGCACACCCGACGACAAAAATAATATTATAGACTCTACAACGACAGCCAGTAACACAGCCAATACAACAACAGATGTCAAAAAGTCGAAAAAGCTTTCAAACCACGACTTGACAAATATTCCTCAAACAAACCTTTCCGTGGGGCTGATAGTTTTCTGTTGTTTTAATCCTGTATTTGGAGCCTTAGCAATTTACCTGTCTCTTGCTGCTGCCAAGGCTTATCGGGATGGTTGGGAATCCAAGGGCCATTCCCGGGCTCATTGGTCGATTCTGATCAGTCTTTTCGGGATAACGGTTACCATGGTGATAGTTAGTACGCTGGTTGTAGTGTTTTCTATGACCAAGCACAGTAATAGCCAATACAGACATGCAACGTCCCAGGCTTTAGGATTTTAACCATTTAACTGTCGTACTCTGAAAAAAACTGTACCTAAAAATTTTAACCAGAAAACTGGTCCTTCATATATCAATCGATTTAAATGACCCACATCTTTGCAAAAATTCGTAAGATCCCAGGTTTGAGAGTTTTTGCCAAGATAAGGGTCATTTAAATAGATCGATATTTGAAGGCCGAGTTTTCTGGCCAATTTTTAAATACGTGTTTTTCCAAAGTATGGCAGTAAATCGGTTAAAAGCGACGTCTACATATATTATGTAGGTCTGACATCCAAACCCAATAGGATTCAGTAGTCTGATGTCACGCCGCCAGGCAACGGCGGCCATCTTGGTTCTAAACAAAGAAAATCATTACTTTTTATTCTTCATGCTGGCTAGAACTTTTCATTCCCTTTTCATATGCCTTTTGATCAGAATGTGTAAAAGTCAAAACATGATCATATTTATGTGGTTTTTTCCTCTGGAAGCGTTTTTATGCTAGCCGGAGAAATATTTCATACGGGCGTCCGCCATTGTTCCGATAGTTTAGAGCCAGTGTTACTCAGTTACCATGCGTCATTAGGAAGGAAGTGACGTTACGACTATTGAATCCTATTATGGGCCTAGTTCAACATTGTTGTAATGGACAATATTTTGCGTCATTATAAAAAAAAAATAATTCCATGGCAACAATGAACTCATAATGAGTTGGGTTATCAGACCTGCAACTAATTGCACGTCGGTTAAGGGGGAAAGATATCAAGATATCAGATCCTGACCGTGTAAGTTGTAATAAATCTAACCCATTGTCTTTATCAACTTTTATGTCGAGGTGAAGAAAAGCCGAAAAAGTAATTAAATGTGAGATTACGATTTTTAAAATAATATATAAGAAACTTTATTCAATCATCTCCATATTGTATATTTTTAAAATGAACTTGAACATTTTTATTCAGACAGGCTTCCTTTTAATTAATTAATTAATTATCCTTGTTCGTGGACTGTGTTAGGGCTGAATCTTTGCAATGCGCGAGAGCCCTTCAGATGAAAGGATGTTTGGCGCACTATAAATTGATACCATCATTATTTATTATTATTATTATTATTATTATTATTATTATTATTATTATTATTATTATTATTATTATTATTATTATTATTATTATTATTATTATTTATGTTATTAACAATAATTATAAAAACGCAATGTCCACAAAAATGTGCTCAAAGAGCTTTAGAAGGGATTTCTACCCAACAGTAACATTTAACATGTAAGACGAGACATGGCGCCTGTTAGGCGATAATTCAATCTTTTTTTCTTACAGAGACAACGTTGTAAAATTAATGGTTAGGTACTTATTTTACAACTGGGTACGGTGAGAAAATATGAGTAAAGAGCCTTTTCAAAGAGTTCAAGTATGCGCCGCTCGTTGTTGTAATGGAAATACTCAACACAAAATATTGTCCATTACAACAATGTTACATCGAGCCCCATAATTGCATTCGGTTACCAGACCTGCAAATATGTGCACACAGGTTGTAGTCGACCAAAAGTAGGTCAGTTACTATTAAGCATCATCTCTGGTATAATTCATTTGTCATTGACTTTATTAAGTGCCTTACTCGAATGAGAATTTGAATCTTTAAAAAAAAATTACCACATAATAACATTTATAAGGATGAAGTCGATGGGCATATATTTTCAGGTCTGATAGCCGAACGCAATTATGGGCTTGCTCTAACATTCATATGGAATGAGATTAGCGGAAGAGTAGCGTCCCTTGATTGGATGTCACCTTACAGATAGAACGTCAAAATGGTTTTGCGCATGCGTCTCTCCCGTCCTCGCTTTCGGTGAAGTGTCTCATGCCGCTTTCACCGGAAGCGAGGACGAGAGACGCATGCGCACAACCAACATGACGTTTTCTTTCTAATAACTTTTCCGCCGGTGACGTCCAATCAAGAGACGCTACTCTTCCGCTAATCTCATTCCCTATTGGTGTAATGGACATTATCTTTTGTTGGTTTGAGAGTATTTCCATTATAACAA
>NC_088372.1:14970170-15015170 GCF_034508935.2 Berghia stephanieae | reverse complement strand
ATATACAGGGGTCGTTGCTATAATATGTCTTTGAATATTGCAATGAAAATAATAATAATGATAATAAAATTTGGTGATTGTTTTGTTCCCCAATTTTGTCATTTATTCGTCAGTTGTGTGCGTGTGTGTTTGTGTGTGTATGTGTATGTGTGTGTGTGTGTCTGTGTGTGTGTGGTGTGGTAGTATAAATCGTTACTAATAATATAGAGGTTGTTCAATAAGTTGCACTGTGATCTGTGATGATGACGTTGATGATGATGATAGGAAGTGGAGGTGGATGAGGAGAGAAGGAGGCGGAGGATGAGGAGGAAGAGGAGGAGGAGGAAGGGAAGGAAGATGAAGAGGAAAAAAGAAGAGGAACTTAGTAATAATACTTTTCTCAAATAATTCGTCAGATAAGGGAGATAACTCGGAATTAATTGATAAATGTGATAATCAATGAATAGCCTCCCTTGAATGTCACATTTTTTTCCCCTATTTCTTTTTTTTTTTTCAAAATTAATATGCCTAACCCCTAAAAGACCAAAACTGTATCTTAATATATGGTTCTTTTGCAAAGATGTTAATTGTATTTCATGAAGTAGTTGAGTACTGGGACTGCCTTGACAAAATTACAAATGTTGCACCTTCTAATGATGCAATTAGTTTGGCCTGCCTGGAGCCTTTGGCTGAGACGGAAACAGTCAGATGGATTACCAGATATTATTCTTTCCTCTTATACAATACTTCATTTATATACAATTCCTGTTTGGTTTTTAAAAAAATGTAAATGCTTATTTCAATAAGGTCCTGAGGTGTGTCAGTCTGGGACTTTTAGGATGTACTTCGATCTGACTCATTGCCATGTCTTGCTTTTTATTTTTTGATAATTGACAATGAGATGGCTTGTACATCGTTTTTCTTTACACTGGCGCTGAAACGAACTTACACTTACATTATTGCAAGCACTTTACTTACTTACCGGAGTTCCGTCTCCCTACAGAGATTGAATGTCATGGAACGCCATTCTTCATGCTCAAGGGCCATTACCGGGCAGTTGATTATCTTTTTGCCAGTTGTTGCCTCCACATTTTCTATCCAGGACTTCCTTGGTTTGCCCCGTGCCTTTTTGCCTGCTACTTTTCCTTCTAGCACTGATTTTTGGATGATGTTGTGTCTCCGAATGTGTCTATAATAAGTCAGTTTTCTCATTTAACTTCTGCCAACAGTTTTCTGGACCTTTGGCCTGCATCAATAAGAACCAGAATGTTTGATTTCTTTCTGGTCCATGGTACTCTCAGAATTATTCGGTATATCCACATCTCAAAGGCATCAATTTTTCTTTCTATATCCTTCGTTATGGTCTATGTTTCACATGCATATAGGAATGTGGACCATACATAACATTTAGCCATACGTACTTTTGTTTTTGTTGATATTTTTAAACTAGTGAGTATTTTTCTTATTTTCATGAAGTTTGTTTTGGTAATGCTGATCCTTCTTTTGACCTCTACAATAGATCTGCCATCTTCTGTGATGTACTGTCCTGTATAAGCCTGTACTTGTTCTATTGCTTTCCCATCTACTGTTATGATGGCTTTGGCTTTTTCTTCTAATCGTGTGAATACCATTATTTTCGTTTTCTGTATATTAATTTTCTTTCCATAATTATTACTTATTTTGTTGGTCTCTTTTACCAGTTTCTGCAGGTCCTCTTTGTTTGTTGCCAGTAGTACTGTATCATCTGCATATCTCAAGTTATTGACATTCCTTCCATTCACAACTACGCGGTGCATCATCTCTATTTCTCTGAATATAAATTCTGTGTATAAATTGAAAAGGCACGGTGAGGGGTCACAAGCACAAGCGCCTTTAAAACTTTATAAAGATATTTTATTTATACTTATTTCCTTCAGTAAAAATGGTTTACTGATGCTCGTGAAGCGTTAAATGGTGCATCAGACAAAAACCTTATTTATTGAAATTCGCTAATTCAATACTATTAGATTAGTAACAATGAATAACAAAGATTTATTTCCATTTACTTTCAGAATAGTCATTTATTCATGTAAAACATAGCTTTATCATAGCTTAATAAAATCGTGGAATACAAAATAAATGGAGAAAAGGTAGATACAACCATCGAAATATCTAAGGATGAAAAAATACTTTTTTTCCAACATTCTTTGTTATTCTAAGAATAAGGAACTTAATTTATTTATTTTCAGTCACTCTCTCTTTCACACACATCACAACTCATATCAGGGTAGTCAAAACATTGCATGAATAATAAAATGACAATTAATATCTTTTATTAATGGATTTCATTTTCTCTTTTTGTCGATATAAACAAAGTAGTTGTAACCGAAATTGGGTGAATCCCTATGATGAATAAAAAGCCAAGATACATAATTCAGAAATAAATACAATAAATAAAGAATTCTCTCGATGCAATACATAACTTGTAAAAGTAAAAAAGGTGGGGTTTTCCTAGGTAAAAATCTATTTTCATTTAAAGTCTTCGTGACAAAGAGTAGAGCTTTAAATGATCGAATTAGAAACCCATAATATAATAGTGTTCACCCACTGCTAAAATAATATATTATGTAACAAAAGATTTTAACTTTGGTGAATGAAAAAATACACCCTCAAGCCTAAATAAATTAACACTCTTACAAATTGTGTTTAAAAGTCTATCGTCAGTTATTTACTATACATTATATATAATATGTCACAATTTAATGACAAACATTGCGATAATACGAACAGGTGTAATTAATGCTGCATCACTTTCAGATTGTCCGTGGATGTTACAAATATAAATATTAAATTTTAATTTAAATTGTATAAATAATGAAAGGAAGAACAGAGATAACTTCAATTTACTTTAACATATCTCAAGAGTGGATACCCACATGTACTCGTTCATGACATCGACATTGAGAAACTGGAATAGTCTCATCATATCTTCAATGAAAGACAAATACTGTGGTCTGTGGAATCTTCAAAATTGAAGTTACAGACTTAAAAGGAAAAAGAAGAAGAAAAAGAAGAAGAAGAAGAATTACTTTTTTTTTTTTGGATAAAGAGAACACGGGAAATTTAATTCATGATCCTGAAGAAAATATATTAACATTTTTTGGGGGGAGTAGAAAGCATTACGGTAAATAGAAAAACAGGAATACTATGTTGATAATCATGAAAGGTTGAAATGTTTTGTCAATTCTCTTTTAATAGTAATATAAAGGGTGGTGCCAAATAGAGGTTGAAGAAACAAACTGAATAAAAGCAAAATCCTCATTTTCATTGTTGGTAATGCTTAGGTTTTATGTTGTTGATTTTTAATTATCAGAGAAGACTTCTTTTTTTAAAAAAACAGTACTTGATGTGCAAATATATCCAAAGAAATCATTAGTTTTAATTTAATTGAAAACTCAATTATTGCTCATTTAATTTTGTACCCTCCTATAGTTTTACTTGAGTTGGTAACGGGTACATTACAAGGATGTCTCAAATAAAATGACAACCTTTTTTGTACGGAATGATAAGATTCAACATAGACAGTGTATTAAGCCTTTACTGACAAGGTTTGAGTTTCTCTCATTTTTTAGCTAAATAAAACTACAAATCTAACCGTTTTCATGAAGAGACTCGATGATAACGGTTAGGTCTCTAGTCATTTCAAGTAAATAATGGAAGATTATTTTTGTAAAATATTTTTTTTTTCGAAATGAAAATAGGCTTGACGTTAAAGGGTTGAATCAGATTTTCAACTCAATCAGAACACACGTGGATAAATATGATTTATCAAGTGTGCAAAGAAAATATTAAGGATGATTTTTAACAACATCAATAGCATCAATCATTTTTTTAAATTCACCCTGTTTAACAAAGTATTATCACAGATATATTTCATGAATTCATTCAATAAACTTATTCTTATCTTATCTACATTTGTAATGGTCCAATCCCAAATCTGTTGACAGACAGTTTATTCCTCACGACTCAGGTCAATACTGGACCTGCATCAGACCAGGGGGTTGGTTCCTAAAACTCATGGTGGGTGTTCCTGGTTGGCGTCGGAATGCGGGCTGGGGTTGGTTGATGGCTGCACCGTAGATTTTCTGTAATAAAAAAAAAAAAATGACGCGAATCCAGCATTAGATGAATTAACATTATCTGTATCATGACAATTTAGTGGGATTTTGTTTGTTGATGTTTTTAGTTGTTGTTTTGTTTTTTTCTTTCTTTTTTGTTATGCTTTGTTTTTGCTTTTTATTATTATATTTGGGGAAGGGGGGGGGCGATTTGTTTGTTTTGTTTTTGGGTTTTTATTATTGTCCTATTTTTATTTATTTTTATTTATTTATTTTTTTTTGTGTTTTTTTTTTTGGTTCTATTTTGTTGTTGGGTTTGGTTAGGGATTTTTTTGGGGTTTTTTTTTTTTAACTTTCTAAGCTTTTTAAAAAATATATGTGATGGAAATTATCTATGAAGTGATTAAGACCACTCTCGGTTGCAGTAAGAACAGTGCCCAATAACCAATGAACTAGGTCCAAGGCCACACATAATGGTAGGAGTGCATCGAAGACCTCATCAGTGTACCAGGTTACCCCAGCAATAAAAGTAGGTCGACATTGTATCCATACTTATGTTAAACATTTTATCTGTTACCAGGTATCTACCGTGATGGCTGTTATTTTGTACATGGCTGCTCTGTAGACTTTGAATTTTCTTCTTCTTTAGCATCATATAAATTGATATCAATAAACTGTATTAGAATCTTCTTCAGCATCATATAAATGGAATGAGATCAGTCAAACTTAATATTGATATCAATACATTGTATAAGAAGCTTATTCAGCATCATATAAATGAAATGACTCAGTCAAACTGAGTATTGCTATCAATACACTGCATTAGAGGCTTGAGTCGCATCGCTGTTATTGCTCTCTCTCTCTCTCTGTGAAAGCACTTAGCCCTGCCGTTAAAAACAATTCTAAGTGCACAGAACATGACCAAGTCATGGTTACTCCCTATTTAAATGCTATTTATTATTATTACGGGAAAAGAAGAGAGTGGTGGAAGCTGCCTAAAGCCTGGGATCGTGAAAATGCTAACAAAAAGGTGGAAATGGAAGGCTCTGGATGGGAACAGTACGCGCTGTACAGTAACTGTTCCCATCTTAAGATCAACAGATGCCTAAATGAGTCAATAAAATGTATAGTAAAATAAAGGGAGTAAAAATTACTCTTATTATAAAAGATACAACACAAAGAAAACGACGTTTCAGCCTTTGGCCTTCTTTGGGTAAACAAGAAAAGAAAATATGTTATATAGACCTGTAAATGAGCTCTATAAAAATTGACTGAAACTCGACAAACTGAAGATTCAATTATTTTTTTTTAAATAAGGGCATCATTGGAGAGCAGAGTGATAAATACAATACATTAAAATGGTGGGTGTTATTTCTTACTGGAAGTATGACTGCCATAATTTGATGTAGAAGGAATGCTAAATAAGCATGTCATTCATATAGGTAAAGATGACTTCATCAAAGCCATATTCCTGCCTCTGGAATTTTTTTGACATAGTCAGAAAAATAATCACCATTATCATCTTTAACTTCTAGCCATGACCAATTGAATTTATTCCTCACATCTTTATCGATGCTCGACAAGTCTGAATTGAATTGCGATCCACGAACAGCTCAGCCATTGTGAGAACATTAGAATAATGTAGCAATGAGCAAACTTGATTTTCAATCAGTAAATGACAGAAAAAAAAAACTTAAATAAATATGACTTCAGGCCAATACACTGAATTATTAAGTAGAAGTGAATTATCAAGAAGAAACTTCGGCAGGCGTAGCGGAAAAATTCAAAGAATCGAAATGAAGGTAAACCGCCACAAAACAGCAAGCTCGCTTGGGCTTGAGCAAAACAATGGCAGAAAACGTCCTGATTTGCATGGGAATTAATTAGGCTACTTACCATTGTTCCTTATAATCAGGTACTCAATCAGTGAAGAAACGATCAACCAGTTTGTTTACAACGTGAGGCAATCGAAATGTGCTTGTTAGCAATCTATCCTAACTTTCGATTTGAAGGTGTCTACATAACGTACTTCTGGCATTCGCAATTTACTTTATCATAGTTTTGAGACTCACCAGGTAAATGTGGTCAATTTTGGCTTAGATGAAACAGTGAAATTTATCGCTCGGTGGCTCAATTAAAATTGGCTACAGTTGGGATCACGACGGGTTTGGAAAGTGAAAAAATAATTTAACGAAGGATGTGTGAAAATACCCAGGGAAGTGTTCAGACACGCCTTTTATAAAAAGCGTCGCTTAGTCTTGGCAATATATACATCGTTAATATAAACGGTCCCCATGAGCTATGCGTAGCGCTGTGGAACACTCCTAATTACTTTACGGTCATGGACTATGATTTGTGAATTCTTTCTTTTTTTATTTATTTCTTTCTTTCTTTCCTTTTTTTAAATATTTGAATTTGACAAATTGACTGATTTCAGTTAATTGACTGAGAATTTACAGGTCTAGTTATATTACATTGGCATTATAGATTATAGTTAAAACATTATAGGCAAAAATTTGTGTCTGTGTGTATGCGTGTGTGTGTTTGTATGTGGGTGTATGTGTGTTTGTGTGTGTGTATGCGAGTATCTGTATGTGTGTGTGTGTGTATCATTACATCCTAAGAATTTCCATTTTCACCTTTCCGTTCGTATCGTTATTACCAACAGTATGATATGATCAAAATACAGTCTAGTCTTGCCTTGCCCTTATTTCTAATAGTACTGAAATTAGCAAATGTAGTTATGGAAATGAAGAGATTGAATATCAATGTTTTAGGATTATCAGAAGTTAGATGGAAAGGAGCAGGAGAACTTAATTATGATGACTGTAAAATTATATACTCAGGAGGAGGAGAACACCAAAGGGGAGTTGGAATTATACTAGATAATAAAACGGCGCGAGCAGTCAAAGGATTCTGGCCCATATCAGACAGAGTAATGGCAATCAAACTACAAGCAAAACCTTTTGATTTTGATATTTTACAAATATACGCCCCAACCACCAGTCACAATGATGAAGAAGTGGAAAATTTCTATCAACAAATAGATAAAGCAATGCATCAGTTTAAGTCTTCAGACATAAAACTCATCATGGGCGATTTTAATGCCAAGGTGGGCCGAGAAAGAATAGAAGATATTGTGGGCCCACATGGTCTGGGAGACAAAAATGACAGAGGTGATCGTCTTATTCAATGGTGCCGTCAACATGATCTGACAATCACAAATACTTGGTCAACAAACCACAATAGAAGGAAGTGGACATGGAAAAGTCCTGGAGATGGAGTGAGAAACCAAATAGATTACATACTCATCAGCAAACGTTTCCGAAACTCGGTTTTGTATGCCAAATCTATGCCAGGGGCTGACTGTAACAGCGATCATATACCTGTGCTATGCCCCATACGAGTTAAATTGAAAATCTGCAAAAGAGCAAAGGCTAAACCTAAATACCAACTAGACATTCTCCGGGAGGAACAGAAGATACAAGAAAAATTTGAACTATCAGTAAGAAACAAGTTTGAAGTGCTTGGAGAACTAACAGATATAGAAGAGAAATATGAGCAGTTTAAAGACAGTGTTGCTGCATCATTAGAAGAAAATGTTCCAACCACACTTAAGTTGCAGAAGAAGAAATGGATTACTCCAGAGATATTAGAACTAATGAATGAGAGAAGAAAGGCCAAAAATCAGGAAGAAAAATACAAGACTCTGAACAGGCAGATAAAAAGAAAATGCAACGAAGCTAAAGAAGACTGGATAAATGAACAATGTCACTATATAATGTCCTGCAAAGAAAAAAATGGCAAATTCTTCCATCAGAAAATCAAAGAAGTGACAAACAAAACTAAATCAGGTGCTAAAAGTGGATGCATCAAAGACAAGCGTGGAAACACCATCATGGACAAAGACTGCATTCTAAACAGATGGTCAGAATATATTGAAGAACTTTTTTTTGATAATCGAGGAGAAATGCCTATGATAAAAGAACTGGAAGGGCCTTCTATAATGAAAGATGAAGTTAGGAACGTCATGAAAAGCATGAAAAATGGAAAAGCTGCAGGACCTGATGCCATAACAATTGAAGCCTTGACTGGCCTGGGTGAATGGGGGATTGAATTCATCACAAACCTTCTAAATCAAGTGTATGACACAGGAAAAATGCCAACTGATATGAAACGATCCATTTTTATAGCACTACCAAAAAAGCCAGGGGCAGTTGATTGTGAACAACACAGAACTATTAGCCTAATGAGCCACCTCACAAAAATTCTTTTGAAGATAATTTTACTAAGAATAAGAAATAAAATACGACCTGAAATTGGGGAGATGCAATTTGGTTTTGTTGAGGACAAGGGTACCAGAAATGGAATATTCACATTATCAATGCTGATGGAAAGATGTATTGAAGTAAATAAAGATCTGTATATGTGTTTCATCGACTATTCAAAAGCCTTTGATAAAGTACAACACGAAAAACTATTCAAAATTCTATCATCCTTGGACATTGATGGTAAAGATTTAAGAATATTAAGGAATTTGTACTGGGAACAAGAAGCAGCAATGCGTGTTGACAACGAACTAAGCAGTTTTACACCTATTAGAAGAGGAGTTAGGCAGGGGTGTGTTTTGTCTCCAGATTTATTCAACCTCTATAGTGAAATGATATTAAGAGATATCGAACATAAGAAGGGGGTGTGTATTGGAGGAAAGAATGTAACAAATCTGAGGTATGCAGATGATACGGTTCTACTGGCAGAATCTGAACATGAACTACAAGAATTACTGGATGTTGTAGTCAGGAGTAGTGAAAATATGGGACTGGAACTGAATATATCTAAAACAGAATGTATGACGGTATCTAAAAATAATAACCCACCAGCCTGTGTAATAACAAGCAGAGGACAAACAATACAACAAGTTGAATGTTTCAAATATTTAGGCTTCAATGTAACATCCAATGGAAAATCAGATTGTGAAATAAAGAAAAGAATAGGTATGGCGAAGAATGCATTCAACCAGCTGCATACAATTATGAAAAACAGGAATATTAGCATGAAAACAAAAATCAAAGTTCTGGATTGCTATGTACTGTCTGTGCTGCTATATGGTTGTGAGAGCTGGACCATAAACAAGACCATGGTTAAAAGACTGGAGGCAGTGGAAATGTGGTTTTACAGAAGAATGATGAGGGTGTCATGGATGGAAAGGAAAAGAAATGAAGAAATTTTAGAAATGGCAAACAGAAAAAGATCACTGATAACAAAAATCATCAAACGCCAAATGGAATTTTTAGGACACATTATCCACCACCCTGGTTTGGAAATACTCGCCTTGACTGGAAAGATGAATGGAAAAAGAATAAGAGGAAGACAAAGAATAACGTATTTGAAAGGGATAAGAACTTGGACAGATGAAGCTGAGAAAGGTGGCGCTGCTTTAATAGAATTGGCAAGAGATAGATCAGCTTGGCGGAAGATGACCTCCGACGTCTGCTTCAGATATGGAACTACATGAGATGAGACTGAAATGACATAAAATTGTTACAAGCACCATGACCATAAAACCCTTAAAAAAAACAAGTTTTCAAACAATGAATATGAACAACATACCCTCCTGGATGTTCTCATCTGAGCGTTATAGAAAGCCGCAGACTCGGGGTTGTTCATCATCAATTCCAATTGAAGTCGTTCAAATTTCTCTTGCTCGTCTTCATTCTGGATCCCGCAACAACAACAACAACAACAAAAAGAAATCAAGAATTATATGTTTAGATGCAATTTTGAAATGCAATTGTTTCCTTTAAAGTTTAGTGTGAAAGAAATTTAGTCTGAAATGTTAAGTTTAACCAATTTTAAATATAATGAACAATTACAGTGGAAAAAATATATCTTGTAAATGCTGTGATGATGATGATGATGATGAGTATGATGACGATGTTTACAATGAGAGCTGTGATGAGTGGTGTTTAAGATTATAAGATGATGTTGATGAAGATGATGATGATGACGATGATGATGATGATGATGATGATGATGATGATGATGATGATGATGATATTGATGAAGATGAAGATGATGATGATAATAATGATGATGATGATAATGATGAAGATGAAGATGACGATGATGATGATGATGATGATGATGATGATGATGATGATGATGATATTGATGAAGATGAAGATTATGATGATGATGATGATGATGATGATGATGATGATGATGATGACAACGACGACAACGGCAACAGACAATGACAATAATCCATACCGCCAGGCTTGTGATGGGCAACATGACACCTGGTCTGACACCGCTACCCACACCCAGACTGGTTTGGTACTCTTCAGAGGCGCTCAGGAAACTCTCACTGTACCATTTGTCAAATTCTATTAGAAAGACAAGAATTACATTATAATTAAATCATAAATTCGATAAACAAGGCTGAAAACAAATCTGGAAATAGTATATGTACAGCTGCCAACCCCATCTGATGAGAATGTGTACAATGGGACCTCAAAATGGGGGAAATTTCATAAAAATGGGTACAAACCTGAAATCGATGGAAACTAACCATCGTGAAAGTAAGAGGAAGGTATACTTATATAAAGTCACACCGCACAAGCTCAATTGCAGCAACAATGATGTTCCCAAGACTATAATCCAATCCTTTCAGAATTCTACCTCCCAGCATGAAGATCATAATTGGTCAAAAAATATATGAATATCCATTTGGTCACCAAGGTTTCTCAATAGGCCAGTAATAATATGAATGGGTACAATCTTGGGGGAAATGCGTACACGCGTACAATCGCTGAAAATGCGTACAATTCCGCATTTTTTGCGGTAGGTTGGCAGCTCTGTATATGATTCAGTGCCAGATTTTCATGAATGACGATATCCGATATAAGCCCCATATTATTATATGATGCCATATATTCTGCCAAAGGTTAGGATATGGAACAAATATGGAAAAACGCAAAGAAAAAAAATAAAATTTTTAATTGAGCTTTATATAGTGCAATATCCACTAAATGTGCTCAAAGCGCTTTACAAAGGGCCCCTGGTCAACAGCAACATTTAACATGTAGGACGGGACATGACTCCTGTTAGGCGATATTGCAATTTTTTGGACAAAGACAAGGCTGTTAACGGTCAGGTACTCATTTTACACCTGAGTAAGGTGACAGAATGAGAGTAAAGAGCCTTTTCCAAGGACTCAACTATGCGTCGAGCACGAGGCTCGAACCCAGGACCTTCTGATCCGAAAGCGAGTGTCATACCACAAGACAACATAGCCGCTCAAAAATTGAGTGATGAACATAAATTCTAATGAATCCAACTTGACAACAGCACGCATCTTCTTTATGTCATATGCATGTCATTAATTAGTGTGACTTTGTTCATTTAAAAAGAAGTTTATCGTCTTTTTCAAAATTATCTCAATATTCACATTATTGTGCTTAAAGCACTTTACAAAGGTCCCAAGCCAACAACATCACTAAACATGGAGAATGAGACATCACACCGGTAAGACGAGATGCAAATGACCAGGTACTCATTTTACTCACGAGTCCAGTAAGAGAATGTGCATGTATCTGGTTTCCAATTTTTTATATAGCTGATATTATCGTGTCATGAAAATAAGAAGAAAAAACTAAAGCGAGAGGGAGGGACAGAGTGCGAGAGAGAGAGAGAGAGAGAGAGAGAGAGAGAGAGAGAGAGAGAGAGAGAGAGAGAGAGAGAATGAAAGAGAGAGAGATAGAGAGAGAGAGAGAGAGAGAGAAAGAGAGAGAGATAGAGATAGAGAGAGAGAATGAAAGAGAGAGAGATAGAGAGAGAGAGAGAGACAGAGAGAGAGATTAAAAAGAGGACAACAGACCTTGTATCAATTCCAGTCTGCACTGATCCACCAATTTCTGGCAGTATTTGACCTCTGACTCTGTCTTGGCGAGGTCATGCCTTTTTAACCTGTAGGAATTCTTCAACTCCCTCAGTTTGGTGATTTCCTTGAACTCGTCCTCACTGATTACAATGTCTCCGTCCTCGTTCAAAATGGGACCTGATGAGGCATGAAGACGGTGATTACCAAAATAGAGAACGAAATATGAATGTCTCTAATAAATCGCACCACTTTTATAAACTAGTAAATTTATAATTATTCTCTGATTTCATCTGACTCTTCTCTCTTCCCTAAATTTCTCATCACTAACAGAAGAGCCTTCCTTTAGACATTCTGGGCCCATGCAGCCAACCAGAGTTTAACCGGGTTTCTATAGCACTAAACAGACACTATGAATTGCTTTCTGTCTTTTGGATAGGGTGCTAATTTATCGCAAAGTACTTTCCACAGGTTCTAATAAACCCCACAACTCAATCACTATGGGGAGACAGGAAGGAAAGGAAAAAATCTTGAAGTTTCGCAGAACTGATCCCATTTATTTAAGTGAATGCTCTCCGAATTGAGCTATCAGGATCCCTGCAGAAGAGCAGTTTAAAACAATGGTCAGAGCATTCAACCAACTACAGGGCTCGTCACAAACATGACAGTGTTGGCTGCAAAGCAGAGGGATAAGGAATATTGTATTGGTGAGAAAGGCTAATCTAAGCCTCCTTACTTACCCTCTGATTCTCGTAGTTCTTTGAGTTCGTCCAATCGTTGTCTGGATGTATCAATGTTCATTTTCAGGTTGTTCATCTGTTTGGCCAGGTCCGAGTACGTCCTCTTGGAATTGGCCAAGTATTCTGGGTAATGAAATAGAGGTGCCGAATAATAATAATTATAATAATAATGATGATAATATCAAGACTAATAATGATGATAATGATAATAATAATAATAATAATAATAATAATAATAATAATAATAATAATAATAATAATAATAATAATAATAATAATAATAATAGAAATAATAATAATGATGATAATATCAAGACTAATAATGATGATAATGATAATAATAATAATAATAATAATAATAATAATAATAATAATAATATAATAATAATAATAATAATAATAATAATAATAATAGAAATAATAATAATGATGATGATGTTAATAATAATAATAATAATAATAATAATAATAATAATAATAATAATAATAATAATAATAATAATAATAATAATAATAATAATAATAATAATAATATAATGATAAATAATAGTAATAATAATAGAAAATATCGTCATAATAGCATTGCACCTAGAGATTTTTACAACTTTTTTTAAAATTGGAAAAAATTGTATTAAAAATGAGCATGTAGATAGATATTTTATTCAGCTACCATTACCATGTAAAAACTAAAGACATTAGCCTATAATACTAAGCCTATAATTTGTCTCCGAAAAATGTAATAAATAGGCATTGGGTAAAAATAACCTGGGTAAACGACTGATATAGTCGGTGTTAGGGTTGAGTGAGTTAATGGGCTTTTAACGAAATCGGGTCGAACGCCGAACCCGAACGCCGAACCCGAACGGATATAGCCTTCTCACGTGACCATGAACGAGATCTGGATAGTGAAGACTCTCAAGCGGTATGCAGCATCGGATCTAAGGTCACGTGATAGAGGATAGCTTGGGTTGCTGTTGGCTTGTGTTAGGGGAGGGCAAGGTCAGTGTCATTCAATAGTATATAATTGTGCATGTGGCGCTCTATACAGAGAGAAAATTATAAATTGATTACGGGGGAAGGTGGGGGAGGGGGGGGGGGGTGGGTTGACCCACAAACGATCGAGGTGTTGGGCTTCGGGTAGACCATGATACGAAATCAAAGAGAAAAGGCCGCTGGTACTTGGATGGTGGAAATGGTTGGGGGGGGGGGGGGGGGGGGGGGGGGGGGGGGGGGGTAGTGACAATCAGCATGGGATGTATATATTAACATTAATAATATAGGCAATCGATGACCAGGGATGTGTATTGTTTGTGTATTGTTTGTGTATGTTTGTGTGTGTGTGTGTGTGTGTGTGTGCGCGCGCGCGGTGTGTGTGTGTGTGAAAGGGATTACACAAAAACACCTTTCTCTGTAGCTTCCAAATGATTACGTATACGATAAATTTGAAACCCACATTGTTTGAATCAGCTCACTAATTAATTCCTGAGCCTTGAGATGGTGACGCAACTATTACATACAAGACCTTGCAGTCGAGACGGCAGGGCTTTTGGGTTACACAACCACTATTTACCCATCGGTCAGCGGTACTCTTTGATGTATACAACACTCACCGCCTTTACGCAAAGCCGCCTGCCCATAAATCAAGAGATGGTCTCCTAACTGTTCACAAGCGAACTGTCAAACGAGCAATCGATGATTGGATAAGAATCTCAAGATCTCATATAATAAGGTAAGTTTTGGAGAGGTGATATCCCCCCACCCGTCATCGGACAGAACTTTCATTGCGTTATATCATATGAGCTCCGCCTCCTCTTTCTATTCGGGAGTGACGAGATTAGACGAGAGGACGCGAGAAAAAAAATGGTCACGTGTTGGGCAAGTCGTTCGTTAGGCGAGCTTCGGTGTCTAACTATAACTCCGTAATGCCTGCAGTGAGAGACAATTTATATAAATGCCCAGTGACAGTGGCAATGTAATGATCCCCCCCCCCCCCCCCCCCCCTACAAATCAACTCTTCAAAACGGCTGATTTTATAACATTACGATATGCATCATCTTTACAACTCTGTTTACTTACCTTTGTTTTCAATCAAAATACGGTTAATCTCGCTTCCCCTGTCACTCTTGAATTCTTCAAAAGCTGCACTTCGAGTGGGAGGAGTGCTAATATAAAAAAAAATAAGAAATAGAAAATGAAAGTTAATATTTTGGTAAATTGGTAAATAACTAGTTTGAGGTGAAATCTGTAAAATAAAAAGTAACAATAAAAATAAAAGGAACAATTTTCACTATTGGACAAATTTGTATTAATATCATAGTGTTCATTGTGTACCTCTAGGCATAGATGTTATTATAAGAAAGACAATGTGGTATTGAGCATATAAATGGTATCTTTTGAATTATTGGGGACTCAATAGTTCAGTTGGTAGAGCGAGGGTCACATGCAAAGAGACTGTGATTGATTCCAGTGGCAGTCGAGATTTTTTTCTGATCCCCCTGTCCACACAGCAGTGATTGAGTAGCTGGGTCTGTTAGATCTGGTGGAAAGTACTTTGCGATAGACTAGCGTCCTTTCCAAAGGATAGCAAACAATTGTTATTGTCCATTTCACGCTACAGAAACGGTGATAAACTCCAGTTCCACGGGCCTATTATTGGCTCTGAAGGACTACTTTTTCTTTTTTTTCTTTCTTTTTTTTTTTTTTTTTTTAATTATTGCTTGAAAGTGTTAAACGATTTACTACAATTTCAATTATTTTTTTGTCGTTTTCTTTTTTCAATTTCCTTTTTTTTCTCTTCTTTTTCTTGTTATCAAGACACAATTTATAAAAGTCGTCCAACTTATAGAGTGAATAAAGAAATAAACCTTTCACACATCTTGTTTTTTGTTTAGCATTCTTTGTTTTGTTTTGTTTTTGTCTTTTTAAAAAATCTATTATTAGAATTAAACATACAAAATACCGAATAATGCAAAGCGTGTTCCATATTATTAATAAGAAACATTAAGACATCATGTTACATGTAGACCAAAATAAGCACAAAAAGATAATATTTGCAACATTATTTATTTTTAAACACAGAATGACACATAAAGTGCATGATAATGTTTATGATATACAATGTGTCTTGGTACACTTGACGAAATAATAATGGTATATATTTTAGGTTTCATTGATGTTTTTTTATTTGTTTTGTCTTTTTTTTTGACAAAGATCAACTCTTTGAAATATAGTGATGACCTTGTATAACGCACAGCTTACGATGAATTATTCAGTAGTAGAAATGGAACCTGTGTAATATAAATATTGCTGAAAACAAATGATTCCCTTAACCCTCTCCTTACCAGCCATTTTCAGGATTTTCCTCAAAACTTCCCACACAACTAAAACAAAAATATATATTTTTATCAATCAAACACAATAGCAGTCAAGTTCTTGCGATACATAATTTCTTTAGCAAAACATGTTCTACACCACACTGTTCATTTTCTTTAAATTTTATGATGCATGAAAGAAATTTGAATGAGAAAATTATTGGTTGTATCGTAACGAATGTGACAATTTTCCTATATGTAGTTGGTAAGGAGAGGAATAAGCAGAATCAACAAGGTGATATTTTACAAAATATCATCAAGCCAGGCCATGTTTTGTTCCACAGGGACTATCACCTTGGTGAAAGGAATATTTCTCAAGTATAAATTTTTCCCTCTTTCCCAAAGAGAATTAAAAACAATTCCAGAAACTTTCATATTACATGTGACCAGTCGTCTCAAAATGGTATTATATCGGGATGAACATGATGCTTACAATTTTATTATATGTTTAACTTGAATTATAATTAATGCATTCTTTTCAGAGACTGGTTTTTGCTTCGTTAACCGTTTTTTTATAATGAATTGCTAATTTTGATCATCTTAACTTTAAACTCAATTTTCTCCAGCCATTTTATTCTGATGTAATACCAGATTGTTGCAGTGGGTTACATATAATATAAACAATTAAAAACAAAAGACAAGAAAGAAAGATATAAATAAGTAAGAATTAAATAGAATAAAGAAATGAATATATAAATAAATAAAAGAGAAAATAATAAAGGATGAGCGCTTGGTGCTTAATTTAGAAATCTGACCAAAATAACAATATAATCATAACAATTAATGTGTATATCCATTCTCATTTTTTTTAAAAACTCGTATCATTCTTTACCAATCTAGTACATTAACATTGCAAAGTTCTGCAAAATAAGTTTACAGTATCTCTACTTGGAATGTTCTGAATGTGTGTGTATTTTCATTCAAGATATAATAAATCATTTAATTATCTTTAATTATTTAATCATCTTGCTTTTTTGTGAAGAAACACTTAGCCTTGTTTAAACAAACATTTTTTTTTTAAAACACCATTCGAAATCTTTTATTTTACATTATTGTAATTTCCTTTCACTGATAACGAACAAATTGAGAATTAAGACAAAAAAGCAAAAGCAAAATCCAATCCAGAAAATAGAAATTGGAGGATAGACAAGCTGTGAAACAACAAAATATCAATTAAGTGGAATCTGAAGTGATTTTGACCTTCCTTTTTTTTTCATGATAAAGTTGAAATTGAAATGAGAAATTTAATTAGAAGAAAGAAAATCATTCCAATGATAAAAGTGAACGCATTTATATGAAATACCCAACAAAAAAAAACACCAATAAAACAACAATAATAGTATTATTATTATATAACTGGTGAATTTTAGAATCATAGAAATAAGTTGTAAGTTTTTATTACTCAGGACGCCTCGGCTGTTCAATTTCTATGCCCTCCTCATTGTCAATGCTAGAAGTCCAGAGAGAAATAAGTATGTGATACATTATGAGTTCTATAGACTATATTTTGGGTAGGGGGGAAGTTAGACCTCAATGATTAAATGGTATAATGCTTCAGAAAAGAAAATCGCATAAGACGCATCTTTTATTTATCCACTCCCCCCCCCCCCCCCCCCCCCCCTCTTTTTTTTTTTAAAAATTATTGATCTATTTTTAAATTCATTTGTTGGGGGGGGAGGGGGTTGCTTTTTTTTTTCCTAATCAATTCAATGATATAAGTTTCGTCTTTGGTCTTGTACTCTGATCTCCTATGCAACATAACACACAATGTGATGCAGATAATATAGCTATGTGCTTCTAAATAGCTCAGTTGATGAGCTACTTGTACAATAAGCAAAGGGACTGATGTCGGTCCAAGTTGCAGTCAAGCTCATTTTTCTGATGCATGTCCATCCAGCAGTGATATGATATAGGAATGCTGGGTCTTTTAAGTCTGAAAGAAAGCACTTTACCATTGACTTGCATCCTATCTAAAGGGTAGAAAGCAATTGATACTGTCCGTTCAATGCTACAGAAGCCAAGATAGACTCCTTATAGATCTACATAGCACAAAGAAAACTTGCAATATAAGATTGAGATTTATTTGATTTATATTATCAAAATTTAAGAAATTTGATTACGGATTGTATGGACATTTGTCAACAAGATTATAGCAATATTCTTAGTAAAAAAAAAATTTTTCAGAGTGCACTTACTTTGTATGCTACATAATCTCTTAAAAATCAACGATTTTTTTTTTTTACATTGATCCGGCCTAGCCTTTTGAAATCATAATTAAAGTTTTAGCAAACTATGCCAATGGCACACTTATTGCACAATAAATTACAAAAGAACATGAAATGAATACGATTTACTTTCAAGTAACATTACTGAGCATATTAAAGAGATTAAAAAGAGTAAATAAACCAGGTGTTTATCCTTCACAGCACTCATGGAAATATCTAGGAAATATTTCAATTTGTTCCATAAAATAAACATTATCATTTATTTTGAGTTACTCAAGTTATCAGAAGAAAGTTTTAAAGGTAAGTGGAAAAATAAATGCTATTTTGATAATTTAAAAAATATGTAATGAGGATGATGATGATGATGATGATGATGATGATGATGATGATGATGATGATGATGATGATGATGATGATGATGATGACGATGATGAAGATGACGACGACGATGATGATGATGATGATGATGATGGTGGTGATGATGATGATGATGATGATGATGATGATGACGATGATGATGATGATGATGTAGTTATATGATAGCATACACCATCACCAGATAACAATTAATCATGCTAAAAAGAATGTGGGAATATGTGGGAAACAAAACATGCTAAATATTTGGAGGGGAAAATGAGGAGGACGGGTTTAGAGTAAAAACGTTGGAGAGTAATTATATCAGGAGGAAGTGAAAAAAAAAGTTTAAAAAAAACAATAGGGAAGTAAAACTCAAACAGTTGAAACCGACAGCCCTGAAAGCATTCCCAATCTATTTGTTCATCATTTTTATTTTTCAAATATGGAAGTAAATGAAAAAAATGTCTTTCACACAATCAAAAGATACAGATAAAATTTTTGTGGATAGCGCAAAATACCTTTCAGGCTCCTCAGTTGGTCTTTAGAAATATAAAAACAAACAAAACAAAAAAGAAAAATACTTGAAAAAAGGCAAAAATATAACCCTGATATATAACAATAATATGATATTTATATAGCGCATATAAAAAATTACGTAATGCTCAATGCGCTTTCCAATAAATAAAAGTGGTAAACAGTTTGAAAAAGGAATATTTTGACGATTCATATTGACAGAAACAACACAATGGCCTTTTAAATTACAAAACTGTTTCTGTGACATAAAATTGTTTAAACGTGTATTTAAAAGTTTCAATTGTGATGTTCGCTTCTCTAATTTTTTGAGGCAATCTATATTCCAGACTACATTGAAAACTCTTCCGCCATAGAATTTGTTCCAACCAAAATAAACACTAATATACCAGCAATGAGATTGTGTCTGTCTCTTTGAAGCAGATTTGCTGTTTTGAACTCACAACATGAGCTAAATGTGACCAACCGCCTCCATTTGGTGTTAGGTAAGGGATTCAGAAATATTGGCTTAACTATAACATTTTATTGGAAGCAAATGTGTGACTCACCATCTCCGAGTGGTATTATGTTGGCACAGACTAGTTGTTGGAAATTGAATTTATAGCCACAAATATAAATCTTTGGGTTACTTTCTCTTCATTATGGTCGGAAATAAATACAATTTCTTACATTGCAAAAACCTCAAAGTTCGAATTTCTTATAATTTTAGTTTTAAACTCACTTTTCCAGGTCGATTTTTTATCCCAACATATTACCGTTTGAGATGGTGGGTTAAAATTGCCCCATTGAGAAAAATGAATGAAATTCCATAAACTGCTAAAGTCTAAAAAAAAATCTTTCAATTCTCACCACTTTTACTTCGAATTCAATTTTCAGGATCTGATTCAGCTCAACGTAATACCATTTAGAGGTGTTGGATCAATAAGTCTGAGTTTCAAGAAGCAATCAACGTGTTGTGAGCCTTAGGAAAAAGCTTTATGCACATGATTTATTCTGATCACCTAGCAGTTATTGGGCGGTTTGAAATGTTAAAATGGGTCGACTAGCAGCCGGTTCAGCCGGTTCATAAAGTAGCTGCTTAATGTGACAGAAATAAATAAAAACTCTGGCTCCATGAGTCTTCAAAAAAAAAGAAAACATGAACTTTTATATAGTACAATATCCATTTAACATGCTCAAAGCACTTTACAAAGGGTCCCTGGCCAACAACAACATATAGCATGTAGGACGAGACATGACGCCTGTTAGACATTACTACAATTTTTCCGACAAAGACAAGGCTGTTCACGCCCAGGTACTCATTTTATAGCTGATTACAGTGAGAGAATGTGAGTAAAGAGCCTTTTCCGAGGACTCAACTATGAGCCACTTGGAGAAGTCTCAAACCCATGACCTTCCGATCCGAAGGCAAGTGTCATACCACAAGTCTAAAGGCATGGGTCTTATGGTTTATAATTTAAGAATTATCCCCTGTTTTTAAGAAGTGAAATTTATAACAAATTGTGACAAATTGCATTGAATTCACTGGGGTATTAAGCTATGATTGTCCACTATAACTTCACTTCAATTTATTTACTCCATGACATTTTTTTTTTTTTTTGGTATCATATAGACAATTAATGGTTTTGAGCTGTCGAATTGCTAATTCGTCAACGCAGGGGCTTCACCCTATATTTCAAGTAATCAAAAATGACAAATAATGAAATAAATGGAATCAAGTTGAATTGAATTTTAAAAAGAACTTATCAACAAAATGAAGTGTGTGTCACAAATAAATAAATTATGATAAACAAGAACTTGGCTTTTTTTAAAAATGTCAATGCGTTACGCTTCAATTATGATGTAATTTACATCACGCTATCGCTGTCAGGAGAAATGTAATGGGAGAAATGAATATCAAATACTTCAGAGTTTTTGTCAAATTTAGAAAATTCTTAAGAATGTAGTTTTTCCAACTAAAAATCAAACAGGACTGTTTGTGACTGATTTTGTAAAATTATCTTATCTATTGGATTTTTTAAAAGGATATTTTGAATGCAAACTCAAGTCCTGAAGCAAAACCTCATTGTGCCTTTGAACTTTGCTCATTTGTGGATGAAAACTATTTGGTTGTTCGAGTCATTGACTCAACTAAGCGCCAAGCGAGGCTCGAACCCAGGACCTTCCATTCCAAAAGCGAGTGTCATATCACAAGACCACATAGCCGCATGGTTAGTTCTTACAAAAGGAAGAGCTAACCATTTATTCAATGACTCGAATGACCCAATGATTTCTTCAATGAGTAAAAGTCAAGGGCATAATATGGTAGGCTCATGGGATTGAATTCGATTTCAAAAAATACTTATATATTTTTTTCAAATTGGATTTTAAAAAAACAACTAAAAAATTGTAAAGAATAGGTCACAAAAGTCCTATATGATTTAGAATAGAGAGTTTCATTGGCTGCCAGTAAAATATGGCATAACATAGGTACGGAGTTCTGGTTTTGTTTTTAACATCTAAACATGTCACATAAATCTTATCTTTATATATATGCACATTAAACGTTTATCCTTTTGCATGTTACTTGACATCGAAAGAAAAATATCTTACATGTCATATGCACAAAAAAGGAAGGATGTATTTTTTTCTTTTGTTTTTTTTATTGATTCAGCTTACAATGTATCAAAAATACCTTATTGATATTTATTTGTCATTCTGAAGAAACTCATTTTCATACACCCCAACCCTCAGACCCTGCCCCCCAGGTCATTAAAAATGATTTAAAGACCCCTATTTGAGCTACAACAATCATTTAATGGTTCAAGCCTGCGATAAAAAAAGGGCACCTCGACAGTGCGCCCTTTAGGAGGGCATTTTGCAGTTTCCTCTGTCCAACCAATAGTGATTGAGGAGGTGAATTTAAAAAACCCAGTGGAAAGTACTTTGTGCTTGATTAGTATCCTGTCCTAGGGAAGCGAGTAATTATTACAGCAGGTCCAATGTCAAAAACTTGGGATCAACTCATATTATCTCAAACTCCATAAACCTTATGGTTGAGAAATGAGAAATTTTTTAACGATAGCTACAGCAATCAGTGTTATCAAAATAATTTTCATCACCACCATCATCATCATCATCAACATCATCATCATCATCAGCATCATCATTGTCCCCGTAGCAAACATGATCATCATCACCACCGTCATCATCTTGATGATTACTTGTTTTGTTATTATCTATTCATGTTTCCTTCTCTGCAGTGAAGTAGTATTTGTGTTTCTATTTGACTGACGAGTTATATTCAAGAGTCAATTGTGCATGTGTGTGGTTGTGTGTGCATGTGTATGTAGCCTACGTGAGTGTCTGGTGTTTACATGAATATGTCTACTTTACTCTAATTGTATTTTACAATGGCATCAATATGAACCAAAATAAATTTCTATTTCTTTAGACAATAAAGTTCTATTATTTTTTAACCAAAAAAAAAAGTAGACAGAGGTGGACCTACCTGGGTCTCTGACTCCTATCAGCCCTTGACAAATTGCCAGTCGAACTGACAGGAGATGCAGATCCTTCATGGTCCTTTTCCACTCTTTCTCCCACTGGCGTAGGAGGTGACTCAGCCTTTCGCTCTCCCTTCACGCTCTGGGATGGGCTGGACGCTGTCTTGCCTGCAATCGGGCTGCTGTAAACGGAGGAGTACACAAAAGAAGCAATGAGAAACGAGCATAAATAAAACTGGATTTAAAAGGAGTGTGGCTGTCATATATTACGTGACATAGGGAGAGGTAACTTCAAAAACTGTGTAGCTTCAAGGTCTTATGGTACGACACCCAGTTTCTGACCTGTGGGTCATTGGTTCAAGTCCAAACTATATATCCGCAGTGCTAGAGTGTAATTTTTGTAGGATGATTTTTCAATATTCACTGAGATAAAACATTCTATAAACGTTACTCTTTTCCCCCTTCTTTTTCCTTGTTATCTGATAGTTATCCCGTTGTCGACATTCTGGGAATTATAGCGGGTTTTAAAACTTGAGCTTTATATAGTACAATATCCATTTAATGTGCTCCAGCTGTATTATATGTAAGATAAAATAAAAATAAATTTCCATTAATTCATCCCATAGGGGAAATTTGTCTCTAGGGTCTATTCCAAGGGAAGACTGGAATAACCCAGGAGTCAGCCGCAGTGCAGCACCGCAAATAGAGCTAAGGCGAGGTGACTTGCTCAAGGCCACACAGCGCAGCAGCGGGTGATCGAACTCGGTACCTTTCAGGTATGAAGCAATGACCGTACTGCTGAGCCACGCTACCCCCTAAAGGATATAAAGGGTCCTAAGCATACAGCAACACTTAAAATGTAAGATATATATAGATATAAATAAATGTAAAATATATACTTTGCTCCTCTGGACCCTCTCTTCCTTTCTCTTTCTCTTTCTTTCTTCTTGAGCTGGACGACAGCAGACGAATCTCCCCTAGCACTTTTTGGGGCTGATCCAATTCCAAATCCACCTCCCTCTAAGTCACCGACATAACTTCCATCATCAGCAATTGGCACACCAGCCTTTCAAAAATGGGGTGGGGGGGGGATGGAGAATAAAAACTGTTAAAATGCTTGAATCTACAAATGCCTGGATGAAAAAATCGTCTGTTTGAAACAAAAAACGTAAAAAATTCAAGACATCGAGAACTTCAAATGTGATAAGAGAGTAAAAGATTCACGAAATTGCTTTGAAACTTTAAATTCCAAAAATTGTTATACATGATATTGTCCATGACATGTTAGGTTATGGGAAAGTGTGTTTTAAATCGTTCCAAAAATGTTAACAGAAGAACACAAGCTTCAAAGAAAGGAAGTTTCTTCCTGGATCGATGTCGACAAGACGAAGTAGCCAAGACACACCTCATTGTTGGGCCTCATGGGGACTGTCAAGCAAAAAATAATCTTTTGGAATATTTTTGATTACCACAGTCCAGATCTGGCACCATCTGACTTTTCCTGATTGGGCCCTTAAAGCATAATTAATTGTGGGAAAAAAGAGGTTCGAGACAGAAGAAGATCTTGTTTAGAAAGTTCAAGATTGGTTTTCAAAGCTTGACAAACAATTCTTTTGGTTGGGTATATTTTCGCTGTTGTCCTGCTGGGATAAATGCATTGATTAGCATTGGGACTTCACGTAAAATAGCTAAAGAAATATATGAGTTTCCAGTGGACGTATTCAAAACTGTTTGATTATGACAAGATTCTGGTTTCTTTTCGGACATCCCTTGTAGATAAGAATTTATATAGATCTATGTATACATGCAAAGGACATGTATATTGACAGAGTTAGTAAAGCTGTCATCTTTAAGCCCTTATCATATTTTTTTAACCGTTACCATAATTTTCAAGTTTCAAAATTGACAAAGACGTTTACAAATTGTATAAATTTAACAAAATTGTTTTATAATCAAACAATACTGGTTAACTTTTAAAACAGTTTAATAAATGTTTTTGTATGACAGAAGCTTTTATCTTATTCCTTTACAAGCAGGTTTCCATTTTATTCTAACTTATTTCTATATTTCCACCAAGAGAAAAATAACAGCATTGCAAGTCAGATTTTATTTAAACATATCGCTGTTGCTGATCTCTTGGTGAAAGCAGGTATACAGTGATAAACTGATAAATACTCGAGAATAAGATTTGACTGCAATAAAGAATTAATCAAACAAGTTTGGCAACTCTTCCATTATTATCATAATATAATGAAATCATTTTTCAACTAACAAAGGCAATTTGTTTCAAAGCAACAACACCATGATAAGTAAATTGAAAATTGATCAGTTTCTGCACGCTAAAATGGATGAAATAAACTTTCAGAATAAAGAAACAACAATCAAAACTTTCAAAAGTTAAATCAAATAAAAACAATATATACCTCACTTTGCCTCACTGAGATTGCATACTTGATTTCCTCTAGCATCTGTTAGTTATGATTTTTTTAAAAATTGTTATACACTTTGTAAAATAAATCTTCCACAAAACCTACGGTTTGACATCAAACATACAACTTTCAACAAAGAGGATTGAGACACTAGTTGAATGACGACTACTGAACTCTACACTAATATGTTACCTCCGCAACTAAAATCCAAACAAAAATCTGATCTTCAATAATGCGTAATATCTACTAAATGTCCTCAACAATTATGATGAGACATGGCGGTAGTAAGGCGTTACTCAAAAGAGACCTAATGGCTATGTACTTATTTTACATCTGAGTATGGTCAAAAAAATATATGTGAAAAGAGCCTTTTCCAACGTGGTGCTTCCCACAGTGATCAATGACCCTGGTAAATATGGGTGATAAGTTGTGTCATGCCACGAGATCTCAGAGCCATACGTTTGATAAATATTTCGAGAAATCTTAATTTCTAAACAATAATTGAATCTCCACTGTCACTGCATACAAATATCCCTCTTCAGCTTTTTGTTCTGTCTTTTTTATTGTTGTTGTTCTTAAGTCGGTTTTTCTATTAAGCTCGCCAAAAATCTAAATAATTGTTTTTTTTTTAGTGAAAGTGTTTGAATTTTCACCTGTTGTGCATTTAGCTCGCCAAAAATCTAAATAAATGTGTTTTTTAGTGGAGGTGTTTGAATTTTCACCTGTTGTGCAGTTAGCTCGCCAAAAATCTAAATAAATGTGTTTTTTAGTAGAGGTGTTTGAATTTTCACCTGTTGTGCAGCAGCAATTGAGTTGGGATCAGTCTTGTCAATCAGCATGTACTTCTCTCTCAATCTGGATTCCATTTCTTTCTCCATATCCCTGTTGTCAAACAAAAGTAGTAATTTAGTCATTAGGATGGAAAATGTTTATTGTTACATGATGATGCCATTTGAACTCTTTCAGCGCTGAGGCTATATTGGCATTTCCATCACAAAATGGCTGGCACCTGATTGAGGCAGCATGAGAATGACAAGCTAAGGCAAAGCGACATTCAAATTTGGCGCAAATTCTCAATTAAAATACCCGCCTAGGGCCAATTGAATGTTCTGATGAAAGAAATGATATCATTGGTTCAATTTATAATACTTTTGTTGAAAATAGGATTAGATCGCATTATTGTTTTTCCCTTCAAGACTGGCCACTCTGTGCGGCCATAGGCCAGTAGAACAGATTCTGCCCTGGTCGCACAGTGCAGCCAATGGCGCTGAAAGAGTTAAGGCTTTTAAAAAATGTTAAATTAGAAATCTCAATGGCTGAATTTGTAGAGTATTCAACCCAGTCAAAATATACATAGAGCAAGATTTTGGTTTTGAAAATTTTCAACATTTATCAAATCACACATCAATACTTACTGATAAAGTTCCTTGAAAGTGTCAAAACAACCAACAATTTGTCGCAAATTCACAATCTAAAGGGAAGAAATTTTTAAAAACATTTTCAAAATGATTTTTATTAAATTTGATTGCTGGTAGCGTGGTAAGATTGTGCTGTGGGCTCACACAGAACAGCACTAGATTCACAATCAGGCAGATGTCCACAAAGAGTCGGTTTCATTCTGACCCTTTGTCCCCTCAGATGATAATGGATGGTAAAGTCTTGTTAAATTTGGTGGAAAACACCATTGCAAAGTAGCTCATCTTACACCGAGGGTAAGGAGCAAATGTCACTGTAATTCAGTGCAGAAGAAATCATAATTAACCACAGCTCCATGAAACTTTTTCTTAGTTTTTGCAATACACGAATTCCTTCATGAGAAAATTCTTTCTGATTATTCAGTGACAAAAAAAAATGCATAAAAATAGCTGCTTTCAAAACACTGATGCTGTCATGTTTTCTTGTTCAATTTGAATTCCAATATAGCTAGAACCTGCACACAGATGAAAAACAAAACAAAAAAAATTGTTGCTTTTATATCGTGCACAAAGCGCTTTACATGGGATCCTAAGCCAGCAGCAACATGACCATGTTTAATTTCACAATATGACTGCTTTGAAAATGAATATTTATGATGCGCATTTCCGTTGATTCGCCATGCTCAATACACATCGCACAATGCATCATGTATTTCTCCAAATGTCATGTAGAACCAAGTGTCTGTTAAAAGCACAGCTAAAATCACCTGTAAAGTATCTTATTTCAGTAACAAGACTCTTATGATTAAAAAAAAAAAAGACCAATTATAGAGTATTTCCATGGATTTACAATGCTCAATGCGCTTCATGGTATTTTATTTCATACAGTACCAGTTCCCTGTTAGACATCTTTTATGTCAAACTCTTAAAAATATTCGTCACAGCCTATAGCCAGGTACTCATTCACATCAGTCTAGTGGAGTGATGTGTGTTGAATGCCTTAACCAAGGACTCAATGTCGGGATCAGAATCGCTGTCACCTATCTTACCACTAACCACACTTAACATTGCCTGACTTTAGTGAGAAGACATGACAACACACCACTAAGCCACACGGTATATCCATTGTTCTAAATAACCCAGTACTCTTTCACATCTGGGTTGAGAGGGGTAATGTTTGTAAAGTGCTTTATCAAAAGACGAAAACATCGCCACCCATTCAGTCAATGATTGTGCTAAACATCTCTTGACTTTGTCGACGCCTACTAAGCCACCAACACCGCTCAATACAAGCAAGACAAAATGATTTCTTCTAACTTACATCTATTTCATCAAGGCTTCCTTCCAAGAATCTCCTCACTTGGGTTCGAATCTCATATTTCTGTTGTTCTGACAGTGGGTCGTACGATATCATACTTCTGTTTGTCTGGATATGGAATTAAAAATCAAAAAGATAAAATAAAGAATTAAACGATGAATACAAAATATAAAAAATAAAAGACCAGACTTGATACTTATATCTGTAAAATTATCAAAAGATAAGCACTATTTCTTGACCCATTTTTCTATGTCAGAATGATGTAAGTGAAAATTTGCAATAAAGGCTAAAAATACATCAAATTCATTTTTCAAATCATTCTGGGTTGTTTTTTTTAGTTCAAGTGACGATAATTTTGAAACTGAAAAGTGTTTTAAATAAAGCATAACGATTCTCCGAGATGATAATACTGTAAAATCTTTAAAATATTTTTTTGTGTTTTTTAATTGCACAAAAGTCTAATTTATTACCAAATATCATACTTACCAGTGATTTCTGATGCAAAACAAAATAATTAAAATTATGATAAATTATAGACAAGAACTGATTGTAATAATGCTTCAAAAAGCCAAAATAATTTCATACTAAAATTAATTAACTATTGCTGATTGTCTAGAATAAACAAGTCTTTATCAAAGTACTTAACACAAGTAACAGAGAAAAAAAATTTACACTCGAAATTTGAATACTCAAAAATGGTTCATCAAAACTACATCATAAGAGGCGAAATAACATCATTACAACCCTAAAGCGATGGTGAAAAAAGAAAGACTGTAAGAGAGAGGGAGAAAATGACAATGTAAAATAGAGTGTATAGAAAGGAGAGAGAGAGAGAGAGAGAGAGAGAGAGAGAGAGAGAGAGAGAGAGAGAGAGAGAGAGAGAGAGATAGAGAGAGAGAGAGAGAGAAGAAAACGAAGAGAGGTGGAGGGGAAGAGAGACGGACGACAAACAGTATAAGAAAAAAAGAAAAGTAAAGAGGACAGAGAGAGGGGAAAGGCAAAGAAAAGAGGTAATCAGAATGAAAGAAATGATGAAAGGAAGAGGAGGCAATTTTTTAACCCATGAACAATGATATTGCTTACCAAGGTGTCATGCATTGCAAGCTCCGATTTTAAATGACAAATTTCCTTCTGCAATTTTTTCACCAACAACTGGAACAAAAAATCAAATTGGTTAGTTTGGAAAATTGAAGAATCTCATTGCATATTCACTTTCCAAATAAATTAGATACATATTCTATTGGTACCTGAAGAATTAGCATTGTGAATGAGATTCTATTTACAATTTTTTTAAAAACAACTTCATGAATAAAATCAGAAAACTGGTTTCATGGAATAGATGCTATGCAATAGCGAAAAAACTCACAACCTCTGCCAGCCGGATAAAACGTACCAACACACAAAGCTATATGTAACCATGAACTGTTTAACGTTCAATTGATAGAATTTAATGAGAAATAATCATAAAAACGACTGGCTAAAAACAATAACAAAGCGCTGAGTGATGTCAATTTCATTCCTTCTATATGCACAGGATTACTGAATGCGGATAATCGTTTTACTGAACTTTTCAGAGGTACCTACATACGTTGGGTTACAATTAATCTTATGTGGATAGTTAACACTGCGCACTTTAATTCACTTTCTTTTTTCTTAAGTAAACATTCAGATTTCTGACTTTAAATGGTTTTGAAATTTATAGCATGCATTCTGATTATTTGGCCAAAATGAAAGTGTGAGTAAGTACCCATCGTCTACTATGAAGATTAATAAGGTTCTCATGTACTCTGACTGCGAATATGCATAACACTTATAAAATGTCACCCACCACATCAAAATATAGTGTTATGTTGGAATGAATTGAATTATACAAAGAAAATTCTGTAAAAATGATCAGAAAAAGGAAATTCAAGTTGTTGTTTTTTAAAAGTTAGTCAAAAGAGAAAAAAAAAAACAAACACTCTCCTCAATGAAGGCATTTGTTTTGAATCAAATTTCATAAATTAAGCTTGAAATTCAATTTTAAGAATCAGGTTCACCTGACATAAAAATATTTTTTGAGACGATTGATTACAAAAGCAATACAATGTCATTATGACAGAATTCTTACAGCAGGGTCATAGATTTCATTGACGGCTGGTTCACTGGCTACACACATCATTCTAGTGGCAAATCGTAGAGTGGAGACCTGGAAATAAACAACGTGCATTATTGTCATTTGAAATTCATCGAAGCAACATGTCTCGTCCTACATGTTAACTGTTGCTGATGGCCAGGGACCCCTTGTAAAGTGCTTTGAACACGTTCAGTGGATATTGCATTATATAAATTCTCTAGTAAAAATGCTTTAGTATGGGTAGTTTCAATGCAAGGTAAATAAAGCCCTGTTTACTATTTATATTGCCCATTTAAATGGTCTAAGTAAAAGGAGATAAAAAGTTATGAACAAGGCATCAGTGTCATTGAATCAACAGTACATTGTCTTTTCTTGTAACAAAATCAAGTAATGCTGACAAGATGGGTGACAATGAAAGAAATATTTCTGATCCTGGCTAAGTGTCCCTGAGAAAGGAAATTTGGAATCATGAACCCCTCGCTTCAAGTGTGAATGAACACTACCTGGTTATAAGCACTGACAGTTTTTGTTAAAGTACTGGGTACTAAAAGGAAGCCTATGAGCAAATCAAAGATCTGAAAAAGTTTGTATAAAACGGTACCAGATATATTTTTAAAAATCAATCTTCCTTTTTTTTGTGGGATAATTTTTTTGCTTGTATTTTTCTTTCTTGCCTTCTCTGGCACTGTTTCATACACACTTTTTCTAATCTTTATCTTACACCAGTGCCTGATCCTAAATTTGTCACTTTGATAATGAGCAAATGATTTACGATTTTTTTGTATGGCCTAAATGAGCATTGTCCCCCATGTCCTGGGTCCCTCAACTGAGAGGGTGCAAGAATAGCCCAACGCCAAGCCAACGTGTCGTAAAAAGCGACTAATGGTGTGTGACTCCCCCTATTTTGAGTCACCTGGTCCTCCAGGTTGAGAGTTGTCCAAGGGTTAAGACCCCTTCTGTAAAACTCAAACCGTTAGAGAAACACAGACGAACAAATCAAATCCATTTTTAGCTTGGGCAACCGAAGAGTTTCTGCAATGACAGAATTTATGAAGGACAACAAACAAAGCCAATAGGACTCTGGAAGGCCACGAGGAACATGTAGAAGAATGAAAGAAGCTGATATACAGAGAAGTGATAAGACATGGAACGAGATAAAAAAAAAGTTAGCTCAGGATAGAGAAGGGTGGAAACTGTTTGTCTGTGGCCTATACCCTGACCCAGGGTGAAAAAGGGCATTGATGATGGTGATGAAATGAGCAATGTGAAGCACTTTAAGCGTGAGGAATCCATGAAAATGAGCTATATTAATCTTATAGATTTTTTTCTTATCTGATTTTTTTTTTTACGTATCTATATACAAAAGCAATGTTTTAAGTGTACTGCTTTATGGAAGTGAAAGCTGGAAAATGACATCCTCCTTAACACAGAAACTAGAAACCTTTCAAAACAAGTGTCTAAAAAGAATTTTAAATTTATTTTGGCCGACAAAAATAAAACCAATGGATCTATTAAAGAAATCTGACTGCACTAGCATTGAAAGCCAAATAAAAAGAATAAGATGGTATTGGCTGGGTCATGTGGCCAGAATGGAAAAAGGGTCATTTCCCAAAACAGCCCTGTACTGGACAGCAGATGGGAAGAGAAAGTGGGGAAGACCCAAAAAAACCTGGCGAAGAACCATGGAGAAAAAATTAAAGGAAGCAGGCCTGTCCTGGAATAAAGCCTCTGCAAAAGCAGCCGATCGCAAAAAATGGAGATGTCCGGTGGATGCCCTATGTGCCTCAAGGCCCGAAGAGGATTAAGTAAGCAAGTAAGTATTAGATGGGTCTAATCTCATAGAACAGATGTTAATTTTGCACTATGGTGTTTCATTCAAAGCGTACCGTCTCCTCTAGCTGTGGTTTCTCAGCCCACATGTTTGCAATGAGGACTGTATTGCAGTTTCCTCCGATGGAATCTTTCAGGAAGTGTGTGAGTTTGGACTGCCGGAATGGGACATGGTCACGTGACTTTGAGGCCAGGGCAATGACCACTTGCTCCAAGAAGGACAGCGATTTGTTGATGTACATGGCCTCCTCTTTGGTCTTACCCTCTGACTGTGTAAATCAATAAATAAATAGAGAAATATATCTTTAATACATCTAAATAAATAACTGAATATAAATAAATACATAAATAAATAAATGAATGAATATAAAGATTTTTTTAAAATATACCTATATCAATAGCTGAATAAGCAATAGAAAAATATATGAAACTACAAATGAATAAGCAATCGGACATGTATATAGAAAGAAAGAAAGAAAGAAAGAAAGAAAGAAAGAAAGAAAGAAAGAAAGAAAGATAGAAAGAAAAGAAGGAAGGAAAAGAGAGAGAAAGAAAAGAAAGAAAGAAATACTTGGTTTTAAAAATCTGAAAAAAAAATGAGTAAGGAACAGTGTCAGTGCCACAAAAAGAAGAAAGAAAGAAAGAATGATTGATAGAAAGGAAAGAAGGAAAAGAGAAAGAAAGAAAAGAAAGGAAAGAAAGAAATAGAGATAAAACGAAAGAAAGAAAGAAATACTTGGTTTTAAAAATCTGAAAAAAAAAGTGTGCAAGGAACAGTGTCAGTTCCACAAAAAGAAGAAAGAAAGAAAGAATGATTGATAGAAAGGAAAGAAGGGAAAGAGAAAGAAAGAAAAGAAAGGAAAGAAAGAAATAGAGATAAAACGAAAGAAAGAAAGAAATACTTGGTTTTAAAAATCTGAAAAAAAAGTGTGTATGGAACAGTGTCAGTTCCACAAAAAGAAGAAAGAAAAATTCAAGAAAAAAATTATTAAAAATCAGATTACCTAGATTTTATCCAACCAGTTTAATTTCTATTCATTTTTATTGAGACTCAGTAATAATATTGCCCTATATTTTGTTCTCACACTATTTTACACTTTTTCTATTCTACCTTGGTCTTGCTGAGCCTCTCAGAACCTGCTAAATCCACAAAGTTAAGTTTGGATACTGTGTACTTGGCATTGGACTGGACCCTTGAGCGGGACTGGAATGAAAAATAGAAATATATATTTACATAAGATATTCACTTTGCCAGATATGTTCTTTTTTACCCTAAACTGATTTCATATCTTACCATCTCCAACAAAAGTATCCGATTAGATCTGCAGTAAAAACCTGATAAACAATGGAAGAGAATATGATTTTTTTAAAAATTCAGACAAGTTAAGATTCATAAAAGAAAAAAAAGAAAAAAAAAAAACAATTTTGAGCATAACTTATTTTTTTCATCTGGAAGAGGTGGGGGGTGGAGAGGGGGGGGGGGCGGTATCTGAAATAGTTCAGTGAATAGTTCTCAAAGTATTCTCTTATGTGACCTGCATTTCATATGAATGTGTAAAATAAAGAAAAAAAACATCTTTACAAATGGTTGTTGAATTTCTTTCAGTTGTGTCTACGTTAATCAAATTAATCTCATCTGATTATCACCTTCTATTGTTACCCATCCTACACCTATTGAAAACAATCAGTCAATGATAACCAATCCCCTCCTTGTGTCATCTTAATATCCTACACTACCCACCTATGCCCTGTATTTCAAAGCTTTATTAGTCATATATATATATATATATATATATATATATATATATATATATATATATATATATATATATATATATATATATATATATATAAACATTACACTATGTAATTCTAGAACCACAATCTTTTTTAAACAAGAAAGGAGATGTTTTGTACTTAAAATAATTGATACAAACTTTTGGCGTTATGATCTTGGAATGTTTATGTTTCTGAATTAAAAATGATATCATGATCTTTGCACTTAGTATTTCATTACACATGAGCAGTTTAGTCCATTCCTGTTGCCTATGGCACTTTTAGAAACTGCTCATAGTTTGAGGATACTATCAGTATTTCAGATTTTGGTTCATTTGCCAACATTTCAGTCATAAAAGCTGATGAAAAAAGTTACTTTGTGAAAAGAATTCCAGTTTTATTCAATACAATATTTTTGCAAGGACCTCATCATAATTAGACAGTAAATCCCCCCCCCCCCCCCTTCCCTACTCATTGACAACTTTTCATTATTCTCACCTCAATGTAGATGGTAAATATACAGTGAGATCTGGACGATTGCTTATTCAGAGAGTGGGCAGCAATAGAACGATTGGTCTCCCCCTGAAAATAGGTTTGTAAATAATACATCAATAAAATGCTGAAGACTAATAAAATAAAGGCAGAGAAAAAAAAAATAACAGAACAACAGAATCTTCACAAAAATAGTATGCGAGTAAACTGATAATTATAAATTATTTGCAGACTTTCAGTTACTATAAAGTATATTGGTTTAATGGGTGGAGGATTTTTATTTCTTTTTTTTTGGAGGAGGGGGGAGGGGGGGGGGGGGTGCGTTTTCTTTTCTTCTCCATATGTATTGTCATCATTTATCATTGTCCTGGAAATGAGAAAAGTAGTAACAAAAAAGTGATAAGTTGATTAATATTTTACACCAGTGCTTTATTCCAGTCATAATAGCTTTTTCAAATAATTAATACAGAGCTGGCTTGTCTGAAATAACTTAAGTTGTTATCTTAAAGTCTTGTCACCCTCCAATAGTTATAAGGCACTTAGCTCTGGTAATAAACCTGGGTAAGTTTTGTATAGTTGTGATATCAAAATGAAAAACAGTCTAACCTCAAATAATAGATTGAGAGCCTCTTCCTCATTTTGTGCCAAGTGACATGATAGTCCCTTGACAAAGACACCCCCCTGGTTCTCCGAAATCACCATGGGATCTGGACTACAGTTGATGTCCTTGTTGTTCCACTGGGCCTCTGGGAATGTTCCCAGGAGATCAAACATCTGCTCATTGTAGATTTCCATGTAAGAGACCCTGTAAAATAAACATGAATAAATAAATAAATATAATTCCCTTTATTCATCACACAGGAGAAATTTTTCTCTAGGGTCTATTCCAAGGGAAGATGGAATAACCCAGGAATCAGCAGCAGTGCAGCATTGCAATCTGATCTAAGGCAAGGTGACTTGCTCAAGGCCACAAAGTGCAGTGGCGGGTGATCAAACTCTGTACCTTCAGGGTATGAAGCAAAGACTGTAGCGCTGAGCCATGCAGCCCTAGTTTGAATTCCAGAAACCATCCACACAGTTGATTACTTGGTGGATGAACCGTTCCTTAATTCTTATTTTGATATTATGAAATTGATGAAAATTCAGAGGTTCTCTAGTTTAATGCTGCATTAGTTTTAGTTTAAAATCAGATGTCCACTTTCTTGGTTTTTGACACTTTTTTTTGCAATATTTCTGTGCAAAATATTTGTTATATACATTAGCAAATGATACTGTCTCAGATCTGTTGAAGGTCAGTTTAGAATGCTTCCCCCTCCTTTCTCTTTTTGTGTACAAATGAAAAAAAAAAAAAAATCCCAACACAATCTGGTCAGAAAGTTAAATATATTTATCGAGCAAAGACTTAAAAAACAATGTGCAAGATGCAAAAAGAAATCGCCAATTGCAATGAACACATGTAGCTAGATTCTATTTTATTAAGCATAACCTATTGAATATGCTATATATTGAAACTTCTTTGTAAAAATTGATCTGTCCAAATAAAGATTAAATTTTCAAGCTAATTAACTATAACAAACCTCCTCAAAAAGTGTCTCAAGTGCCATCTAAAAATAAGTTTCTATTCACAATCTTAAGAATGTGACATCAATCTGGTCCCTGTTGACAGTCGATTATTTTTTTCTGGATAATAAAAGCATTTTACTCACCTGACCGTTATGCCGTACTCCAAACGATCTTCAATTTGTCGAAACAACTGTGAGATGGCACGGGGAATGAGACCACGATGACGGTAGCTTTCAGTTGCTCCAGTCATAGTGAAAGTTTTCCCAGCTCCGGTTTGACCATAACACATGAGGGTACCTTTTTGTAAAATAATTTTTGTTTGTAACTTGTTTGTATCACATTCATTCTAAAATGTTCTAAAATCAGTTTAAGTTGATTCCTTCCCATCATGTTTTTCAAATTCAATGAATATTAAAAAGAATATTTCTATAGTGCTTTATGCTGAAGCCTCAATGTGCTTTACATAGATTAATTGCATAAACCTTGCACAGTGTACGTAAAATTTTGAAAGCACTCACACACATAAACTCCCCTACATTACTTACACGTAAATACACATACACACAATCACTCACACACACACACACACACACACACAAGCACACACAAGCACACACATAAAGTACACAAAGTACACAGGAACAAATGTCTGTCGAAGATGAACAAGAGGAAACTACATAAACCAATTCATAAAAGGAATTTATCAAAAGGGAAAGTTTTGAGGCGTTTCTTAAATGTGACAAAGCTATCAAATAGTCTCACGGTTCGGGAAGGGAATTCCATGTAGAAATAAGATGCCCACACTCTGAAACCAGAAGAATATTTACACAAGGTATGTATTCAGTCCCCCGGAAGAGTGGTTTTACATTTCCAATGAGATAGGAACCAGATTTTTTTTACTTCAACCTCTTCTTCCCTATTCTCTATTTTTGTTATAAAAATGCAATTAGGTTTTGTATTTGTTTTGTTTTTGTTTTTTTTAAAGGGATGGGAAGGGGGGGGGGGTAGTTCAAAGTCATTTCTCACCATTATATCCATCAAGGGAACTGGAGACCACATCTGATGTGACAGTGTTGTACACAACTTCTTGGTCAGCATTATTGAAGATGCCATCCAACTTAAATGACCAGTCAAGAATCTGATTATTGACCACTCCCTTCTTAGGGTCACGTCTCATGTGGATATTGATGCCCTAAAATGAAAAAAAAAAGAAAGAAAGAAGGAAAAATCTTGATCAATGAGAAAGTATTGTATTGCGATCGTTGATCAAAATCTTTAAAAATTATGGGGTGCTTGACCATATTCTGTTTTGTGATGATGTTTTTAATACAATACTCAGGGCATAGTTGACCAACATGTCAAGCTGCAAATATTGCATTACTTTCAGTTGAACAAAACAATTAAAAAGAAAAAAAATCAGAATACAGAAATAGGTGTGTAGTTATATCGCATTCTTATCCACGAGGATTTATTTTCCTCTTTATAAAGAGTTCTGATTCTTGTTTGGGTGATATCCTGTTCTGTGTTTTTATGTTGTAAAGTCCTACTCATTTAATGTTTTGTTGTATTCAAGATCTTATCATAAATTTGTGATATCACAATCTGCATTGTACTGAATAAGGATATTCTAAAATCATAAGCTTGCCCTCATTCACTCCTTTTTTCAGCATTCTTTCATCTCTAATACTGGTTTTGAGCCGATGCTTATAGCACTTCACAATTCTTCATTTATTCCCCCAAGTGGGCCATATGGAACCAACTTTTCATTGCATACATCTCAAGTCTATTATAATCAGTCTGAATGAATCGGTCAGTTCACTTGATGAAGAAGACATCGTTTGATTTTGTTACAAGACAAGACAAGATATTGTAATGAGCCACCGACGCAAAATATTTAACTGAAACTTGTGAATCAATTTGGATATGTTGGTTTATATTCGGAAGTGGGCACTGATAATTGTCTATAAACGATTTTAACTTTCCAACCGCCACTCTCCGTGGCCTGCTTAATAAGTTGATGCAAAACATGAATGTGAATTTGCATCAAGAGGTTGTGTGGCTAGAAACAGACGCCAATTAAATATCTTAACCTTATCAGGATAAGTTTTGCAGTGATGTCTTCTTTAGACCACATAATATGCAACACATTTTAAATTAACAAATGAGATGTAATTATATGATCCAATTACCAAGCAATTATATTATTTTAAAAATCAAAGACTCGTAAGGATTTTTTTTTCTTGTTTTTATTTCATGGGGTTGGATGGGAAAGGGGGGGGGGGCAATTCTTTTTTTTTTTTTACGAAAGAGAACAGAGCCACCACCTCAACTTACTTATGTGTGCAAATACGTGCATCATAGACATATTTGTGAAAGTAAACAACAGGGGCCCCAACATGCTATTTTCTACTGAACACAAACTTTACCGTACTAAATACTAACGCTTTTGTTTTTTTTTTTTTTTTTAAAAACCTTGCATATGATTAAACTGATGTCAACGAATTTTTTATACCAATTAGGTTTTAGTAAAATTAATGCTGGGGAATGCTGGTGGCCTGCAACCATACATCAAATGGACCCCCAACAATCCCAAATCTCTAGTTTTTGTTACAAATTTGTGACAGTTTTTAAGTTTAAATTCATGACGTTTTTAGACCTGATTGACTTAAAGATCGCTAAAGCACAAGTGATGCTAGATTGAATCTCTAAAACTTGAAAACAATTAAGTATGTTATAAGTGGAAGATGCTAAGTTGGTAAAAAATTTTACTAAAAATTAAAAATTAAATAAAGTCAAGTTAGATTCTAAATCGGCCAGTTCGCGCGTGGATTTAGCTGTTAAATCATACCTTGTTATCCGGCAGAACTTCAACATTTTCATGCGAAAAATTGGATGTGGGTCTCAAACGACCCCATACACGAACTTTTCTATTTCTCCCACTCATTTTTATTTTCTATCTCTTCGCTGAAAACTTAGAATAAACAAGAAGTACACAGATTCAGGCGGCCATGTTTGTTAGCGTTGTTAGGACAACTACACATGCGCACCGAGAACAGGAAACTCATTTATTTAATATTTCGCATTCTTCGAAATTATATTTATTTCTATGTAGTCCAAGCATGGACAAAAATAGATGTGCACTTATTTGCGGGTCTGATAACCCAATTCCTTATGGGTTTATTACTGTAATGGAAATCTTTAAAAAATGACACAAAATAGTGTCTATTACAACAATGTTAAACTAGGCCCATATGTTGGTTCAAATGTCAGACCTGCATACATGTAGGTACTACACGTCGACTTAAATGAGTCTGATAGTCCAAGTGACTACATTAACTTTGGTCGAAAACAAGATAAAATATGATTTTTTTTTAAAGTGTCAACATAAGCATTACTTTGAGAAAATTTGGGACTGGTGACAAAGATAGATATAACCATCATGGCTGGAATGCGGAATGCTATACGAATGCTTTAATGTATGTATTCATGTAATATCATCTCCGAGAGTTCAATACACAAGAAGTCCTGTGTAATCTGTGGTTCAATCCAGCTTGTGGATCTGATACAGCGTGGCTAGAATACAATGCTTTGTATATTGATAGCAATATGTAATTGAATGAATGCGTTTCCTCCCTAATTCAGTCCCTTGATCAGTGACTGAATTTAAAAAAATAATAATTTTAAAAAAAATAAAAAAAGACAAATCCACTCAATATATATTCTATACGCTTGGCTAAGAAACTCATAAAATTGCCATCCGAAAGTATAACGGACCAACACACAAAACTATGTGTAACCTTGAACGGTTATAATCCGGTTAATTCAGTTTATTGAGCATTGGGTTCAACAGTCGTGACGTCACTTCCCTCGTAATGACGCATAGTAACTGGTTCTAAACTATCGGAACAATGGCGGACGTCATTATCTCCATCCATCACCGCCCTTATGAAATACTTCTCCGACGAGCATATACGTGTATCCAGAGGAGAAAATCATTATAAATCTGATCATGTTTTGACTTTAATACATTCTGATCACATGACATTTGAAAAAGTTATAGCCAGCATGAAGAATAAAGAGTACCGATTTATTTTTGTTTAGAACCAAGGTGCTAATTGCTGGGCGGACGTGACATCTGACTATTGAATCCTGTTACTCATAAACATCAATGGCCAAAATAAAAATTAAAAATTAAAAAAAATAATAATAATAAAAGACATGAGTGACGTCAACTTCCATCTATTTAAAGATAAAATGAAGTTGACGTCCTTCGAGTCCTTGTTATTGATTTTTGCTATCCGCGTTTTTTAGTAATTCTCACTAAACTGTATTAACAAGCGCACACAATCTATACATAGTATGCGCTTGGCTTAGGAGTTCACAACATTGCCATCCTGAAGTATAACGGACCAACACACAAAACTATGTAACCATGAACGTTTATAGTCTGGTTAATACAATTTAGTGAGAATTACTCATACACGCGGATGGCAAAAAAAAAAAAAAAACAATAACAAAGACTCGAGTGACGTCAAATTCATTCTATCTATAAATAGTATGCAGATGACGTCACTCAGGCCTTTGTTATTGTTTTTGCCATCCGCGTTTGTGAGTTGTTCTCACTAAACCGTATAGATAGTATGCAGATGACGTCACTCAGGCCTTTGTTATTGTTTTTGCCATCCGCGTTTGTGAGTTGTTCTCACTAAACTGTATTAACCAGACTATAAAAGTTCATGGTTACACAGAGTTTGTGTGTTGGTCCGTTATACTTCCGGATGGTAATGTTGTGAACTCCTTGGCCAAGCGCATTCTATCTATAGGACGGGATATGACGCCTGTAAGGCGGTATTGCAATTTTTCGGACAAAGACAGCGCTGTTAACGGCCAGGTACTCATTTTACACCTGAGTACGGTGAGAGAATGTGAGTAAAGAGCCTTCTCCGAGGACTCAACTATTTTTGTTTTTGTTGTCATTTAATTTTGTTGTATTTTGTTTGTTTTGTTTTGTTGTTTTGGGAGGGGGGGTAGGTTTTTTTTTTAATAAATAAATAATTTTTTTAAATTAAAAAAAAAAACAACAAAAAGACAAAAACTAGATTTAATATGGCTTAATAACCCTGGTACACTCTTTGATAGGGGAATTTAGATAGTAATCATTGCTATCTACATTGTCGCTGCCAGTAATTATGGATCATCGCACGGGTCGCAGAACTCCTCGTTGATGATAATCTCATTGGCAATAAAAAGGATGACAAATGTTCGTACTACTAATGCTACTACTACTACTACTACTACTACTACTACTACTACTACTACTACTACTACTACTACTACTACTACTACTACTACTACTACTACTACTACTACTCTACTATACTACTACTACTACTACTACTACTACTACTACTACTACTACTACTACTACTACTACTACTACTACTACTACTACTACTACTACTACTACTACTACTACTACTACTACTACTACTACTACTACTACTACTAATAATAATAATAATAATAATAATAATAATAATAATAATAATAATAATAATAATAATAATAATAATATAATAATAATAATAATAATAATAATAATAATAATAATAATATAATAATAATAATAATAATAGATATAATAAAATAATAATAATAATAATAATAATGATAATGATAATAATAAAATAATAATAATAAATAATAATAATAATAATAATAATAAATAATAATATAATAATAATAAATAAATAATAAATAATAAAATAAAATAAAATAATAATAAATAATAATAATAAATAAAAAAGAAAAAGAAGAAAAGAAGAAAGAAAAAAGAAGAAAAGAAGAAGAAGAAGAAGAAGAAGAAGAAGAAGAAGAAGAACATTAATAATATATTTTTTAAAGAGGTCATTGAATCCACATCCGCATGTCCGTATAGATGTGTATATTTGTGCATTCACATTTGTGATGTCTTTACTTTGATTATAAAAGCTCATGCCAACAAATTGAACGACATTGTAATATCGGATATAATGTCTCCATCTTCATCATAGGTTTGTTTTTTTTTTTTTTTGTTTTTTTTGTTTTTTTGTTTATTTGATTTTTTTTTTTTTTTTTGATTTTTTTTGGGGTTTTTTTTTTTTTAGGAACTGTGTTTTCAGTCCACCAGTGGACTGAAAACACAGCCGTGTATTCAGTCCACCGGAAATAAAAATCTTAAAAAGGACCAAATATCGTATATAATTGATACCTTAATCGATAATGAAGACATTGATATTGACCCTATTATAGGCATCATCAGAAATTGACAGGCATATAATTTATGGCAACTCAACGGCTTAATAATATCATCTACAGCGTTTTATTTACTCTCGGGAAGTCTTGATTGAGAGTTGTTCGAAATCCGGCTCCTGAAATAGATCTCAATTCTCGATACCGATATATCAATTATTGACGAGATTCTTAGCTTGCTGCCAGATGACCATGGGCCTGGCCAATTTGAACAAAATTGGCCACATAGAGAATATTTTTCTACAATTAATTTAAATTAAGATTTATATCTATTTTTAATTTTACCTAGGCGGTTAGAATTTTTGTGATTATGAAAACCGATGAGTTTTCCAAAGAGATCAGTTTTAGCATTGTTTGCTCATCTAAGGTTCTATTTGGTCACTTTTCACATTGATCATTGGCCTTGAGCACGCCCGTACCTTGAGGCCTAAGCCTTCATCCCCTCCTCCCCCCCCCCCCCCCCCCCCCGCTCTCACCCGCCCCAGTCTTGACTTTGTCATCTTTCAACATCCTTTCTTTCAAAACCATTCCGTTTCCTTTGTCTTGCAGAGCTAGCCCATTGTTCATTGTCTATCATTTGAACAATGGCTACTCAGACGCATGAACCCTCGAGTTCTTCGCTTGATTTGTATGTTGGAAGAAAGTTTAAAACATTAGATGAATTCCTGAAAGTTCTCGAGCTAAGGAAAGGAAGAGGTGAAACGAGTGGCAGCACTGTATCCTACGCAATTAAATTCATAAAGAATGATGAGCGGCATTATCCGGAGGGTCTTAGGATCAAAATAGGCAACTACAAACAGTGGAACCAGTTCGTCAATCGCCAAGGAAAGATAGTTCCTGCAGCTTTACAATTATTTATATTGCTTTGTTCATGTACTACATGTTTTTTTGTTGTTTTTTTTTTTTTTGTTTTTTTTTTTTTTTGTTTTGTTTTTTGTTAGAACAGTTTATTTGACGGAATAGCAAAGTTGATTTGCCAATAAGGAGCTTTCAGTCTAGCTGGTAGGACATTGCTTTGCTCTTGGATCTATGTTGTACCTACTTCTTTTCTCTGTCAAATTAGTTTCCCTTTGCTTTAAATTTTCATTTGGTGCGTTAGCAGGTAATTGCAGGCTTGACATCTGAGTGCAATTGGAATGAACTTTTTGAACATTATTATTATTATTATTATTATTATTATTATTATTATTATTATTATTATTATTATATTATTATTATTATATTATTATTATTATTATTATTATTATTATCATTATTATTATTATTATTATTATTATTATTATTATTATTATTATTATTTATTATTATTATTATTATTATAGTTGTACTTTTTATTACCATGCACTTTTCACTACATTTTGTCTTCCCTTTTGAAATAAGGTCGTTTAATAAATATTGGACTGAAATCAAACTACATACAACCTATTTGTTTAATCTTTTCCCTCATTGTTACTTTGATTTTATGTCACTCGTTGCATCTTTGTATTCTGTTCTCGAATTCATGAACAGCCACTTGAATATAGGGGGATAATTAATTCCAATAGACATTGCTGTGAGATTTTGTCCTCGTCCTGGAGTACTGTGGGTGGAATTCCCCTTAGGGTAGGGGAAAGGTGACTGTCTTGGGCTGGTTGTTGATTGCCCTTTACTTTGCTGTCTTCCCCATCGCCCTTTTATCATTTATTCTTTCCATATTCTTGTTCTGGAACAGAATTGAGACCATGTGGCTCCCCCTGCCTGGCATCATATAGTAGGAGAGAGATAGTTAAATGACTTTGCCAGCATTTGACATGTCTGTGAGAAGTGATACTTTTATTTTTTTTATTTTTGTAAATCATCTCTCTGACTCTGAGTCTTGATAAAATATGAGTATGAATAACCATCTAGTATTTATCTCCTTTTGACGAGAAACCCCGTCTCAATGTCTGTGTGTGTTGATACTTGGTGGTCATACATTGGGTAGACTGCTGCTGTGACATATTTAGGCTTTATTCTTAGGTGCCTGTGACCCAAGATTGCAGGCATTTTTTATGTTTTGTGTACATTTTTCTCTTTCATTAAAACGACCGCAAAACGTCATAATCACACACCCTCTCGGTGGACTCTTAATCGGTCAACATCCTGACTAAACTATCACTTTTTCCCTCTATACTAGACCATTTATTGGATTCCATGTCATTTACTGTCACCTCTACGTGTACAGTTCTTCGGGACCATTTTGTTCAGCCTGGGCCTGGGATCTTGAACGAAACGGTACATATGTTAGCTTTTATAATAATTTGCATTTGCACCCATTTGAGTGTATGATATGCTATCTACGTAGGTCTTTTAAATGGCGAATTTGTCCCCAAGTGGTAATTGACCCCCCCCCCCCCCCCCCCAAATCATGAACAGGGAGATCACTTCCCATTTTTCCCATCCCCCCCCCCCCCCCCCCGCCTATACGTTTTTGCTCCTGTCTTGGAATAAAATTACTTGGTCTTGTTCTGGCCCTGATCGGAGACCTTGGCTGAGAGGAAAGCAGTTATTTGTGTAGTTAGTTTTTTGAGATTATGGGGTTTCTCTCCTTGTAAGTCACGTCTTTGTTTTGTAATTTATGTAGGGTTGTATTTTTCTTTGTTGTGTGTGTATAATGATTTGTAATCGAGTCTATCTGTTTCAGTTGTATCATGTGCTTGTGTCTGGTGAGATTTTTGGGTGATCTCAAACTAAGTACACGGATGGTCCGCTATTGGAATCTACATTTGTTCCCTTTTTGAACCATTTCCGTTTGCCTTATTAATTTTTTCTCGTGTGCTAATATAACTTCCTTTCTACTATCCCTAAAATCACCTCAATGTTTTATAACTATTATAAGTGCCATCAAACCTTCAAAAGCAAAGTCCTTGAAAGAATGTTTTCCCTGCGGCTCACGCCGATATTGCATAAACCAAAAGTGTCCCAAGCCCGTAACCTTAGCTTATAAATAAAAATAGGAGCCAAAAATTATTTTTTTTAAAAATCGTGCGGGTGCAAGTAGCTACAAAGCAGTCCTCTCTCTCTCCCTCTCTCTCTCTCTCTCTCTCTCTCTCTCTCTCTCTCTCTCTCTCCCTCTCTCTTTCTGATG
>NC_088372.1:14910170-14967670 GCF_034508935.2 Berghia stephanieae | reverse complement strand
ACTACTACTACTACTACTACTACTAGTAATGGATGAAATAGAGGTTGCATATTTCTGTGCTTTACTACGTGGAAAAAAAAGACAAATTGAAAGAGAAAACAATATTGGTTGCATCCTTTAATGACCCAAAGATTGCTCAAGGGTCAATTCCGTAGACTCTATGGTGATCTCCGATCTTATCTTAAAATGACTTTCCCAGGTGCAAATGAGTACCAGTTTGCTGATGAAAGTAATCTTTGACGGACTAGCATCATTCAAGAGGATAATAGAAAGTCAGCATGGCTCGGTGGTACGGTCTTTGCTTCGTACCCGAAAGGCATCAGTTCGATCACCCGCTGATGCGCTGTGTTGCCTTGAGTAAGTCACCTCGCCTAGTTCAATTTGCGGCGCTACACTGCGGCTAACGCCTGAGTTATACCTCGCCCTTGCTCAATTTGCGGCGCTGCATTGCGGCTGACGCCTGGGTTATTCCAGTCTTCCCTTGGAATAGACCCTCGAGAAAAATTTCCACTATGGGATGAAAAAGGGATTTTTTTTTTTTTTAATTTTAAACTGTTATCTGTCTGCTCAACGCTACAGCAACATGGATAAGTTCCGGATTTATAAGCTTAGGAGGCAAGATGGCCCATGGTTAGCGCGTTGTACTCTGGACTCAGAGGTTCTGTGTTCGATTCCGACCGAAGCCAATTTGTACTTTCTAGAGCAAGAAAATTTACTCCAATCACTCACTCCATTCAGGTGTAAAAGGGTACCTGTCAAGCTGGGATAGTAATCTGCGATAGACTAGTGTCCTGTTCAAAGGTTTTCAAACAAATACGTTAATTGTCCGCTTCACGCTATTGAAACCGGAATAACTCCTGCACCATTGGCTACGAGGCTCTAAAGGAGTTAATTTGTCTTACAATGAGTCCAAGTGGCTCAGAAGGACTTACTTAAAAATATTTTCAATGAAAATTCCCGAAATAAATAACGATAAAGATAATTGATCCCACAAGGTACCGAATAGATGTGCGACCGGTTTTAGACACGTTACTGCGTGTCACAAAGTGTGACACTTCTTAAATTATATTTATAATCATACTTTTTTAAATTGCCGAAAATGTTTGTGTTGCTATGCCTTCTGTACGTGGTTTCATCACATAGAATTATTTTTTGAATTGTTCTTGCTTTTTTATATTCAGAATTGAAATAAATAAATAAATCATAACTGTGAAATTGAATGTAAGCTTCAGTTTAATATACGAAAACAGATAAAATGGACGTTTCGGGTTTCCCCTTCATCAACAACACGTGTGAATAAAACGAATGAGATAATGTGGTAGTGGCGTTGTTAAGATGCATAAACAAAAACATTGATGGGCAGGAAATTGTATGCTACTTTGTGAGGAAGCGCGAATTAAAACAGAGCAATAGAAATTTATAAAAGGTGCGTACTTAATTATGTCAAAAGAGGGGAGGCGGGTAGGAACTGTGTAATGCAGTATAGAAGACAGTGAACTAAAATAAAGTGTGGACTATTGTTGGAAAATAAATACAATGGAATTGGAAATAAATAAAAATGTAAGGGATTTAGGTATTAATATATTAGTGGCATTAGCAGCAGCAGAAGCAACAGTAGAAATAGTAGTAGTAGTAGTAGTAGTAGTAGTAGTAGTATAGTAGTAGTAGTAGTAGTAAGTAGTAGTAGTAGTAGTAGTAGTAGTAGTAGTAGTAGTAGTAGTAGTAGTAGTAGTAGTAGTAGTATAGTAGTAGTTAGTAGTAGTATAGTAGTAGTAGATAGTAGTCGTAGTAGTAGTAGAGTAGTAGGGATGCAGAAAATAAAGACAGGCATTTCAATTTTGACACGGCGCCGCCAAGTCTGGGACTTTTTTGTCCTAGTGCGGAAGTCTGCTATATTTTTCTACTATCACAAACGATATGAACACGGGACTGGGACAGTCCTGTCCCGTTGATTTTGTAGCATTTCACAACGGCTTGGGACACAACGGGACTGTTTTGTCCCGTCCCAATAGGTGCGGAAGATTTCTCTAAATTCTATATGTTACAGATTTGGGACAGGACTGTCCCGGGACAGTCCTGTCCTAGTGCGGAAGAGGGTTTATCTCTCCCCTGGTGGACTAACAACACAGTTCCTTTTTCTTTCTTTTTTTTTTTTTTCTTCCTTTTCTCATTTTCCTTCCTTCCTTCCTTCCTTCTGCCGCAATCAACAATCAACACAGCATCTCACTATTGTCAGTTCAAGACCCCAGACTTAAAATTCTTACTGTGATCACGGTATGGTCTGAATCGAGATGCCTTTTTTTTCTTGAGCTCTTAGCGCAATGACAAGAGCACTCACTTTGATTTGTGGCGATTTTTATTTTTAGTTTTGGTTTGAGTTGACTTCTTTCTTGGGAGTTTTGATCTCGCGGAATCCTTTTAAATAGGTAACGAAGTCGAAGTGGCAATTCGGACTCGAGTCTCTGAATAGTCTCTCGTGAGGGCTCATACAGAGGGGGGCAGGATGACGACACAATGTGGGCAGTAGTAAGCAGAGGGTTGTAAGGATAAATAAAAATTATTTTTTTTTTAAAATAGAAAAAGAGTTCAGAAGAAATTCTGTTTTGCCCATATCACACTGACTCAGCTCATACTCCTACTTTGGACTGTAGAAGGATTGTTGCCTGTCTCATACTCACACTAACAGAGTGTCTAATTTTATACGTATTTTGTCCTGATTTTATTTGGACACGGTGTTATGTATCTATCTAGACGTCTACAGTTACTTTGACTGTCTTTTGTTACTTTTGAAGAGTTTTAACTCTTTTATTTTTAATTTCTATCTGGACTTCCAATTGATATTTGATTTTGTCTTTCTCGTCAAATAAAACGGGTTTAGACTACCTACCTGTTGATAGTTACTAAAATCGTAAATTTGATTTGCTTTAGAAGGTAATTTTATGTAATTATCAATACCTAATTAATTTTTTTTAAAGCAAATTAAAAACTGTATCACCACGAGAGGCTATTCAGACTGAATAATCTGTTGACGTTGATTGTACATGTGCATAGGAATCTTGAGATCCATGAGAGTGAGTGACTTTTCAGACTCAAGTCCGAATAGCCACATTCTTTAAATAAAAAAATTCACTAGATGAGATGGTAAAAATGGTAATAATGAAGATGATGACGCTCAAACTCAACATCCACATAAATAAGTGCTCAGCAAGGGTATTTTGCTGACTACAATTTCATGTCATTCAAACATTTATTCATCAAATTAATTCGAGATCAAAAATTTAAATGAAATATAAACTTAAATTTAAGCTTGAATTTTATGCATGTTCTGTATGAGAAACTATCCATGCACTTTAGAGCTGTTATGAAAGAATCACTTTCCAAAAATATAACCTCTGGGGAGAGCGCATGGCCTATAGACAAGATGGGACCATTTTAAAGAAAAGTCTTATAACTTATTACTGTTGATGAAAGGACAATTAAATGAGAGTCCCCAGCCGACCTTTGTAGCAGTTGAATTATAATTTTGACATAAATTCAAGAAGTATACAAGAGCTATAAATTCATATAAAAAATTATTTCACAGTTAACTCACTCAATCCTATAGATTTTTTCTACTTTTCAAAATTAGAAAAAAAAAAGTATTAAAAATGAGCATGTACATAGATAGTTTTATTCAACATGTAACATGTAAAAATTAAAAACATAAGCTTTGATACTACGCCTATAATTTGTCTCAGAAAAATGTAACAAATAGCATGGGGTAAAAGTAACCCTGGGTATTCTAAGGATATAGTTGGTGTTAGGGTTGAGTGAGTCAACTAATTAACTCCTACCCCTGTGTACATTATCAATCTTTTTTTTAATGCCCCCTATTTAAAAAACCCCAGAGGTCAAGATCCGGAAAGCCAAACTGGCAAAACCTCACGCAAAGACATAGGTTCGAGTTGGAACAAAATTTTGGCATTGGTACAAAGCAGAGGTCCTTGCTGCCATCTTGCTTTGTTTACCAGGTTTAAAGAACAGAACAAATTTTCCAAATATAGATCAAAAACTTTATCAGGACGAGTTCAGGAACGGAACTGATTTCCCAAATAAAGCGTTTGTGGCTCAGTGGATGGCGTCTAGTCGTGTCTCTAAAGTCAAGCTCTGGTAGATGTGATCAGTTTCCAGATGGGTGGATGTGATCATGAACAATACAGGACCCTATTTTATGTCCTGTTTAAGGCAAGTTATTCATTACTGCCATCAACTTCGGTGTTAGTGTTAATCAATATCTGGTTAGATGTAGATAAGACAATTGTGACTATGAGTATGAGTACAAAAAGAATAACATGGAAATATAGTTCCAAATGAAATGATTGGGAAATAATTGAAGCACTACAAAGGGCATTGAACTGTCTACAATCATAAAAGTGTCTATATTAATGTTTATATTTATGATTATTTATTTTTGTTGTGAGAAGAAAGTACTGTCCTGGGTCATTGGGTATTTTGGGGAGTCTGTAGAGAGATGGGACAGGGATTCCTTTTACAGTCCACTCCGGATAATCGCAACTCAGTTAATCGCAACTTTCGGTTAATCACACTATTTTCCAAGAAACAGAATTAATTCTATATAAAAGTCACTGGTTAATCCCAACAAATTTTTGACCTCAAGAAGAGGCAAATTCAAACAAAATCCCATGATTAAATTTCATCATGAGTGAAATCATGACGGGTTGGAGAATCGAGTGTGGACGGTGTTTAATGCTACAGTAGTGTGCCACCACACTTTTATAGACAAAAGAGGACAGGGCTTTGCAGTTCGGGTTTGTGCAGTCATCTTTGACTATTAGATAGTCTAACAACAGGGAGAAAATTACTCTTGTAAGGAGAGACTGGGAGATGATATCCTTTGTTTTGGGATTGACAACAACTGTGCGTTGTAACCAACAGGTTTGATGAGAGCTCATTGTCTCTCATCACGTCTAATCTCTTTGACTTTCACAAATGTTGAGAACAAAAGAGTGAAAGTTAATCCAATCTTAAGATGTCGGCTTGCCTCAAAGCTACTTTTGCTTGCCAGAATCTATACAGGGCTGCCATATGGTTTTTATTCCAATCAAATTGGTCAGCCTGTGGTGGACTCAGAACAATGTTTACAGTAACTAGTTTGAGTTTACCATATTTCTGTAAAATGTTGCGGACAGGAATCTCAACTTCGGTTAATTGCAACTTCGGTTTATCGCAACATTTTCACTGATCCCAAGGTGTTGCGATTATCCGGAATGGACTGTAATTATTCCCAACAAGGAGGCGTACCGTACACTGTTTTCCCACTAATTCATGACAATATTGCTCCTGAGAGCATCATTCATTCAGATGGGTTAGCTTCGTAGAATCATATTAGAAATATAGCTATGCAACTCCCCTACCACTCCAACATCTCGTTGAAATACATAGTTGTAACTTTGTGGACCTTATCACCAGTGCACGCACATATCTTGTATAGAATTACTAGAAAAATACTAAAGTGTGATTGAAAACTATAGTGGTGCTAGCATTGGGACCCTGCAGAGGCGATTCTGCATTCAAGGCAAAAATTCCACAATTGAGGAAAAATTTCTTTAAAAAATAATGTCTAATTAAAAATAATGTTTTAAAAAAGTGTGAGCCTTGGCTTATTTCGTCATCATCCTCTATGGTCAGTCAACACACATTTTGTGTGTCTGATTAGTCCCTTCCTAGTGTGTGCAGTTGATGTCAGATAATATTATATTTTAGAGGAGGGGGGGGGGGGTCAATGACCGAAGTATTATTATTATTATTATAATATGACGCTAATTTGTGAGCTCAATGACTTAGGTAACATTATATGTTGGCTCCAATCGCTAGTATGATTGAGTACAGTCAGTACTATTATCGAGTACTACTTTCCCTATATAATTTTGGCCATGTGTATTTGTGCCAATGTAAATTTTAAAGCACTCTGTGCATTTGTGATATGGGAGAGTGGTCAACAATACAATATATTATTATTATAATAATATTATTATTATTATTATTATTATTATTATTATTATTATTATTATTATTATTATTATTATTATTATTATTATTATTATTATTATTTTATTATCCTCATTATGTATTTTTATTATTGTTATTGTTATTATTATTATTATTATTATTATTATTATTATTATTATTATTATTATTATTATTATTATTATTATATATTATTATTATTTAGAGCTGTATCAGATTAAAACGTTAAGATACTTTCTGTGAAAGTAAATCACAGTTCATTTTTAAATTTTTTAAAAATGCATGATATGCATTTTATACATGGCTTACTCTACTCAGGCCTGACCAACGTGCGGCAGTAGACAAAATGTGGAGGCGATAACAGGTTTATCTTAACAGTTGGGTTTTTAATGGTAAACAATGCAGTTATCTAATAAAATCATTAATATACTCATTTAGGCACTGTATGAGTACTATAAGCCATTTAAAAAGCCAGAAATATTATTTTTGAGAAAAAAATAATAAAAAGAATTTGAATACAAGATTTACCTCTATGATAGCTTTAAAATCTTTTGTTTTGGCTCCTTGTCAGATGGCATGTTGGACAACTTGCAGTAATTGTTAAGCAATATGTTGCTCAATATGTTACAGTGGTGCTCTTTAATTTGAAAATCAAACATTTCCGAAATTTTATACAAAGTATTACTTAATGAATTTCGACACACGTTGTTTGCAATAGACTGAAAAATAATGTAGGAAAAAATTGTCCACTGACAGGTTAAATCATTTGCCTTCTTCAAACCCCCTCTGTCTAAATTTGATGTATAAGATCCAAACTTATTAAAATAGGTAAATAAAACGTCCTCCTCTTCACCTGCGTGATCCTTACGTGTGACATAACCAGCAATGTATACTAAACTTTGTTTTACTTCATCTTTGACGGAAGATTCTAGATCTGGCAAATTGTCAACAATTTCACAAACTTCTTCTGACCACACAAATCCACATTTGTCACAAGAATGACCCGACTCAGAAGAAAGCTCGTCAATATCAAAACGTAGACGAAGTAGTAATTTAGTTTGAAAGATATTAACTTTTTCAAGAATTTGCTGGACATTAATGAAATAAGTACCACCACTGCCTTGTCTCAATTTACCAAAAGCTTTTTCTATGGGATCAGTTGTAAATTTTCCAAGAAGAACATATTCAGAAGACTCCAATAAATACTTTGTTAGTTCAATAATTCCTTTACATGTATGTTGAATGGCTAAAGAAGTATCACGAGTAAATTTTTTCTCTCTTTTACCCTGTTGGCTTTGTAATTGAGAAGCAAAATCAGAAAAATCCTTAAGTATTTTTAATCCTAAATCTTTATCAGTAGAAATGGCTGCGCGTAATGGATCTTTGAATCGTTTGTCTTCAAAGCGTGATTTTACATTCATAATTTTCCAAAATTCAATTACCTTAGATATAAAATTTACTGTTCCGTCCACATTTTCATCTTGCATTCCAGGGTGTTCTATTAATGCTACCTTAGTCTCCTCACAGAAAACATTCAGACAGGTTTGAACTTTTTGTCTCTCAATAGGTTTGGGATTAGCAGACTGATAATTTAATTTTGACATCTTCACTAGACTTTCATCTTCCATTTGCTGTAGTTTCTGTATGTGTTCCCATTTAGCTGTAAATTCATCTCCATTATCCTCAAAAACAAGTTGTCCCGTTTTTTCTGTGAGCCAGTTATTTCTTATGTTTTTAACTATATGTACAAAATCGTATAATAAAAATATATTGTCGGTTGTCTTCCAAGGAGATTCTAAAGAAAATAATTAGAAAAACGATTGATTGATTCTATTATTATCACAAATGATAGATACTACAGTTCCACCTGCTTTTTTTATATTATTCAATAGCTCATTTGTTTGATCAAACATAAATTGTGAGTCCAGGTTACGCACAGGCAGCATTTTAATTAAATATGATGGACCACCAAAAGGTGAAACTAACATAAACCCTAAAACTGTTGTTGCAAGTTCTTCTGGCTTATTAACAGATTTTCCGAACAGTTTTCCTCCATGATATGTTAGGAGAGGTTTAACATAGACTTCATCTATCAATAAAATATATTTTTTTTGCTGTTCCTCTAAGGAAGAAAAGACACTTGTTAAAAAAGTTAAATCGCTGGTATTGTTTACTTTAGATGATATTCTGTTTAGGGTGGTTTGGCTTGGTAAACCAAAATCCTCACGAAGACGATTATATAAAGATCGGGAAGTAGCTAAATATTCAAAAGCTCGTACTATGATATCAGGTGAATATTTCACATGTTTTACTGCAACTGTATTCAAAGTTGAACATTGTTCTAACAAAACAGACTTTTTGTGATTCAGTTCCAAAGAATTAAGATAATCTAAAGAAGCCTCAAGTTGTGACCATCGTGCAACTTTTGTAATCCTGTTTCTTGAAAGCGGTGTTATTGATGTTTTTACTCCTGCGTGATATCCATCGAAGCTTTGATCAGGGTTGATTTTTAACATAAACCTTGGAATGCCAGAAGAATGCAAGTAATCTGTTGATTGTATGAATAAACAATTGTTGCTTACAAAAGAATTAATCTCGCAAGGAAATTGTCGACCAGCTATAGAAGAGCACAAAGTATCAAAGTCTACAACATCTTGTTTAATAAATTCATTCAATTCATCTGGTTGATGACAACGTATCGCTGAGCTTGACTTTGTAGTTGTTCTAGGAAGTGGTGGTGGTGTTGGTACTAAACTTCTTGGAATGTTATCAAAAATAGAAGGAGGGTCTTTTGGTCTTAATCTTCCTTTGACTGAAATTGTTTCAAACCCTTCAGGAAAATGTTTGATGCAAACAACAGTGTTTGATGTGTTTGGGATATTGTCACGGGGTATTGCTTTCATCCACCTTTCACGTTCTTCTAAATTTTTAGGAAGTCTATAAACAGTAATTTTTTCAGTTGATTTATAATTTGAATGGCAACCCGTAACACAACATTTTTCCCCATGTTTAGTCTAGACCTGTATTATAATTATGGGACCTAATGCAGACGAAGACAACTTATATTCTAAGAAGTCTCTTTACTTTCACTTTGAGTCAGTGAGAGAAGAGTAAGCGAACAGAGTTAGACTAGACTAGCAATCTTGATTATAAAGTTAATTCAATTTAAAAAGCAGGTAAAATAATAAACAAATAGAGTTATACTTGCATACGATATGAGGAAAAGTAATCCAAAGTGAAATAATACAAATTAGACACAACAGTAATTTGAAATTGACACCGATAGGAGGCTGCCATTTTGTTTGCGGCAGAAAACATGCCGTTCTCTTTTCCTCCTCCGATAAGATTTATACAGGAAAAAACAATAATAAAATTTAAAGTATTTATCTAATATTAATTCTAGTACATTTCGCAATTGAAAAAACACAATATAATGATTGTGGTGTTAAATATATTTTCCCTCTTTCTTTAAAAGCTAATCCAAGTTTAGGGCTGTTACTTTTTACTCCCTCCTTTAATGGGTTGGCATTCTCGCCTCCACATTTTTAACTGCCTGCATAATCGGGAGGCCTGAGTAGAGTGTAAGCCATGATTTTATAGCATTTAAGTAAATGGAATGAAGAGCTCTACCTTGGGACAGGCTTTTTGTTTTAACATTAATTGTTTTGCTTTGTTAATCTTGCTTTTACTTTTATATATTTTTAATAATCAAACCAGGTAAAGCCATGTCAGCACAATGACGTTTTACCTCCAACCACCCTCGGGTAATGTGTCATACCAAATGCTAGAAGATTTTGGATTGAATCGTTTTCGGTTCTTGTCACGTCTTGTCGCTTGTAAGGACGAAGAGGAGAGAAGAGAAGCAATATTAGATGCTGAAACGGTAAACGGGAGTGATTGTTTGATTCTGGGAAGTGTCAAGGATAAGATTTCTCATCATATACTAAGGTAAATGATGTCAGAATTTGTAGCCTTTCACCTCAGCCTCAATTAAGATAATAGACAACGACTTAAACTCTAAATGATGTTTTATTTAGGCTGAGAATGCTTCTATTGACCCCCATTGAGTAGAATTAATGTTAACAAGATGGTTGAATGGATATATACATAGTAAAATCCGGTTAAACCGAAAATTAATTTATTTTTGATTAAACATATTTCGATTTAGGCATACCTCAAGTTTATTAGGAGTTTCAAGGGGCACTCAAAACCATTGCTGATTACATTTTTTAATTTGATTTTTGTATTTATATTTACAAGCAATAAAGTTTTTTTTAGAAATATGGTAACATGGAATGGAATGCAGAAGATTCCGAAAAGAAATCGACATTTATTTTTCCCATCACTCCCTTTAAATTTTTAATTAAAGATTAAATCAATATCTTAGTTAAAATGAATTTTTAATTTCCTTAATTTTTCAAATTAACATATGGTTTTTGGTATCAAACCTATTTTAGATTTGATACTGGGAAAAACAATGAAAATCAAAATATTTTACCATGCCTCTGACCAATGGACAGCGGTTTGAAAAATTAGTGGCAGTCAGAAATCAAGCCTGCCACTGTCCTCTGGTTGGAACCCTGGTGATTTTCGACACACATGCTCCAAATTTGCTCCGTTTTGTCAGACGGTTGTTCAAACTGTTTTGAGTTTAATTTCCATTTTACTGCATTTCATTCATTCAAACATAATACAAGTTCTGGACAGCCAATCACATTTGATTAAAACACTGGCTTTGTAATAAATGGTTAATTATGCATGATTATTGCCATTTTGCCCCAAAAATCATTACTCAAGCTTATAGCATCAAAATGTGTTAAGCGTTCCCGCATCTTTTTTTTCGAACTTAACTTGGCAGGTTGACGCTTGCTGCAATTTGGATTCGGCACATTTTTTATTGCAAAGAGAGAACAATAAATTTTTTTTTTCCGCATGAGACTTGCAGTTTTTCCACACAGGAGTGGCTGACATTTTTCAAGTCTTTGAAAAAAAAAAATTAAATCAGAATACGAATCGGCTACAGATTGAAAGAAATTTTAATTACACTAGGCCCCGGGTCGATCATACGTTCTCTTTTCTGGTTCACAATTACGCGAGGCCTTTTAACCTATTACAAAACAAGCCAGACTGAATTTCTCTCTGTGTGTGTATGCTCGCTTCATGGTCTTCTTTATCCAGTCACAATACAGATTAATGTTCGCTCACAAACAATGATGCAATCCAGTATAATCTCACTTTCTTTAGCAAAAATAAAATTGGCAGTCTTTCTTTTTTCCGTTTATCTGTTTATTTTTTGTATTTCTTTTTTAATTTTTTACAAATCATCTTTTTCTTGTACGCGCTTTTATTTTTTTAGATGATTTAAATGATATCCTTGTCTTCCCCTAAGCTCTTTCTGTAGGGACAAACCAACCACTTGTGTCTTTTATTGAAGGAATCCAAAAGCAGTGAGATGGATGTCTATGGGTGTCGGTCTACCATTTCATCTTGTTGCCACAGCTCTTTGTCTTAAGGAGGCTTGTTGTCCTCACTGAGGTGGATTGTCTATGGCAGGCAGATGATTGTAAATCATCCTCAGACCTCAAACTATGGGAGAATAAGGAACTGATTTATCACATCGTTTATCTCCAGTTATTTCTTATGTTTTTAACTATATGTACAAAATCGTATAATAAAAATATATTGTCGGTTGTCTTCCAAGGAGATTCTAAAGAAAATAATTAGAAAAACGATTGATTGATTCTATTATTATCACAAATGATAGATACTACAGTTCCACCTGCTTTTTTTATATTATTCAATAGCTCATTTGTTTGATCAAAATAAATTGTGAGTCCAGGTTACGCACAGGCAGCATTTTAATTAAATATGATGGACCACCAAAAGGTGAAACTAACATAAACCCTAAAACTGTTGTTGCAAGTTCTTCTGGCTTATTAACAGATTTTCCGAACAGTTTTCCTCCATGATATGTTAGGAGAGGTTTAACATAGACTTCATCTATCAATAAAATATATTTTTTTTGCTGTTCCTCTAAGGAAGAAAAGACACTTGTTAAAAAGTTAAATCGCTGGTATTGTTTACTTTAGATGATATTCTGTTTAGGGTGGTTTGGCTTGGTAAACCAAAATCCTCACGAAGACGATTATATAAAGATCGGGAAGTAGCTAAATATTCAAAAGCTCGTACTATGATATCAGGTGAATATTTCACATGTTTTACTGCAACTGTATTCAAAGTTGAACATTGTTCTAACAAAACAGACTTTTTGTGATTCAGTTCCAAAGAATTAAGATAATCTAAAGAAGCCTCAAGTTGTGACCATCGTGCAACTTTTGTAATCCTGTTTCTTGAAAGCGGTGTTATTGATGTTTTTACTCCTGCGTGATATCCATCGAAGCTTTGATCAGGGTTGATTTTTAACAATAAACCTTGGAATGCCAGAAGAATGCAAGTAATCTGTTGATTGTATGAATAAACAATTGTTGCTTACAAAAGAATTAATCTCGCAAGGAAATTGTCGACCAGCTATAGAAGAGCACAAAGTATCAAAGTCTACAACATCTTGTTTAATAAATTCATTCAATTCATCTGGTTGATGACAACGTATCGCTGAGCTTGACTTTGTAGTTGTTCTAGGAAGTGGTGGTGGTGTTGGTACTAAACTTCTTGGAATGTTATCAAAAATAGAAGGAGGGTCTTTTGGTCTTAATCTTCCTTTGACTGAAATTGTTTCAAACCCTTCAGGAAAATGTTTGATGCAAACAACAGTGTTTGATGTGTTTGGGATATTGTCACGGGGTATTGCTTTCATCCACCTTTCACGTTCTTCTAAATTTTTAGGAAGTCTATAAACAGTAATTTTTTCAGTTGATTTATAATTTGAATGGCAACCCGTAACACAACATTTTCTCCCCATGTTTAGTCTAGACCTGTATTATAATTATGGGACCTAATGCAGACGAAGACAACTTATATTCTAAGAAGTCTCTTTACTTTCACTTTGAGTCAGTGAGAGAAGAGTAAGCGAACAGAGTTAGACTAGACTAGCAATCTTGATTATAAAGTTAATTCAATTTAAAAAGCAGGTAAAATAATAAACAAATAGAGTTATACTTGCATACGATATGAGGAAAAGTAATCCAAAGTGAAATAATACAAATTAGACACAACAGTAATTTGAAATTGACACCGATAGGAGGCTGCCATTTTGTTTGCGGCAGAAAACATGCCGTTCTCTTTTCCTCCTCCGATAAGATTTATACAGGAAAAAACAATAATAAAATTTAAAGTATTTATCTAATATTAATTCTAGTACATTTCGCAATTGAAAAAACACAATATAATGATTGTGGTGTTAAATATAATTTTCCCTCTTTCTTTAAAACCTAATCCAAGTTTAGGGCTGTTACTTTTTACTCCCTCCTTTAATGGGTTGGCATTCTCGCCTCCACATTTTTAACTGCCTGCATAATCGGGAGGCCTGAGTAGAGTGTAAGCCATGATTTTATAGCATTTAAGTAAATGGAATGAAGAGCTCTACCTTGGGACAGGCTTTTTGTTTTAACATTAATTGTTTTGCTTTGTTAATCTTGCTTTTACTTTTATATATTTTTAATAATCAAACCAGGTAAAGCCATGTCAGCACAATGACGTTTTACCTCCAACCACCCTCGGGTAATGTGTCATACCAAATGCTAGAAGATTTTGGATTGAATCGTTTTCGGTTCTTGTCACGTCTTGTCGCTTGTAAGGACGAAGAGGAGAGAAGAGAAGCAATATTAGATGCTGAAACGGTAAACGGGAGTGATTGTTTGATTCTGGGAAGTGTCAAGGATAAGATTTCTCATCATATACTAAGGTAAATGATGTCAGAATTTGTAGCCTTTCACCTCAGCCTCAATTAAGATAATAGACAACGACTTAAACTCTAAATGATGTTTTATTTATGAGAATGCTTCTATTGACACCATTGAGAAGAATTAATGTTAACAAGATGGTTGAATGGATATATACATAGTAAAATCCGGTTAAACCGAAAATTAATTTATTTTTGATTAAACATATTTCGATTTAGGCATACCTCAAGTTTATTAGGAGTTTCAAGGGGCACTCAAAACCATTGCTGATTACATTTTTTAATTTGATTTTTGTATTTATATTTACAAGCAATAAAGTTTTTTTTAGAAATATGGTAACATGGAATGGAATGCAGAAGATTCCGAAAAGAAATCGACATTTATTTTTCCCATCACTCCCTTTAAATTTTTAATTAAAGATTAAATCAATATCTTAGTTAAAATGAATTTTTAATTTCCTTAATTTTTCAAATTAACATATGGTTTTTGGTATCAAACCTATTTTAGATTTGATACTGAATAACAATGAAAATCAAAAATATTTTTACCATGCCTCTGACCAATGGACAGCGGTTGAAAAATTAGTGGCAGTCAGAAATCAAGCCTGCCACTGTCCTCTGGTTGGAACCCTGGTGATTTTCGACACACATGCTCCAAATTTGCTCCGTTTTGTCAGACGGTTGTTCAAACTGTTTTGAGTTTAATTTCCATTTTACTGCATTTCATTCATTCAAACATAATACAAGTTCTGGACAGCCAATCACATTTGATTAAAACACTGGCTTTGTAATAAATGGTTACATTATGCATGATTTATTGCCATTTTGCCCCAAAATCATTACTCAAGCTTATAGCATCAAAATGTGTTAAGTTGATTTTTTTTTCGAACTTAACTTGCAGGTTGACGCTTGCTGGCAATTTGGAATCGGCACATTTTTTATGCAAAGCAGAGACAATATTTTTCCGCATGAGACTTGACAGTTTTTCCACACAGGAGTGGCTGTCATTTTTCAAGACTTTGAAAAAAAAATTAACTCAGCATCGAAACGGTAAGATGAAAGAAATTAATTACAACTAGGCCGGGTCGATCATACTTTTTTTTGGTTCATTAGGGGCTTTAATCATCTAACAGCCAGACTGAATTTCTCTCAAATTATGATTTCATTGACTCTTTATCCAGTCACAACTACAGACTTAACTGTTTTCACAAACACAATGATGCAATCCAGTCATATCTCACTTTCTTTAGCAAACATAAAATTGCAGTCTTTCTTTTTCCGTTTATCTGTTTATTTTTGTATTTCTTTTTTAATTTTTTACAAATCAATCTTTTTCTTGACTTTTTTTTTTTTTCAGATGATTTAAATGATATCCATGTCTTCCTAAGCTCTTTCTGTGACAAACCAACCACTTGGCTGTCTTTTATTGAAGGAATGAAAAGCAGTGAAGATGAGTCTAAGGGTGTCTGTCTACCATTTCAACTTGTGCCAACTCTTGTCTCTAAGAGGCTTGTTGTCCTCACTGAGGTGGGTATTGAAATGCAGGCAGATGATAGTACTCATCCTCAGACCTCAACTATGGGTGAATAAGAACTTGATTATCACATTTTTATCTCCATGAAACAGAAGAAACTCGGAAAGACAAGCATTGTCAAAGAGGCGGGTAATTCTTTATTAAAAACCCCTACCTAAAAAAAAAAAAAAACAGCAAACAAAATTTTATGTAATGCTTGGTTTGCCTTATTATTTTCATGATATTTTTGATCATATTAAAAATTTTTAAACGTTATTAAGCCTATTGCTGTATGTTGGGATATGGTTGGTTGATCAAATGAAATTGAAAATGATGAATTGCATTCGACTATTAAGGCAAGTAGTAGTTTAGGTCATATTTGTAATCTATTTTACATCGTACTGTCTTTCACAGGGATATGCTTCCGTGCCATTATATTTGATACCCAGCGTCTTAGAAGGGCTTTTCAGTAGTCTTATGGTGAAAATGATGCAACAGTCCTGTCAATCACACAAAATGCACCAAAATGATGCACGGATGTCAAGACTGAAGGCAGTCATGGAGGTTAGTGTAGAACACATCAGGTTTTACAAATATTGTAATGCCAATGGTACCTACCAGGTCAATTTGGTATTATGTTGGTGTGAAATAGATTAAGATAAGCATGATGATGTTGAAGCAGTAATGGCCAAATGGAATTTTTACAGAAAAATAGATAAGATCATAATGAAGGCTTTGGCAGTTCCATCTGTTCTCACCACATTTCACAGTCGTGATTATCTTTGGTGGCACGGACTTGTGACTTTTATGATTAAGTTAAAGAAGAAATTTTGAGATGAAAGCAATCAGAATTACAAACGTGTAGGAAAGTTGTGAGAAAAAAAAAATCATTGTCTAAGATAGATTAATTCAAATTAAGTTGAATTTTATGATTTAGAATTTTATTCAAATTTAAGCATCTGTGTCACTTATATAATGCTTGATAGAGATACTTGGTCACAAATTGTACTTTTGGTTGGTTTAAAAGTGAGATTTGAAGAGTTTATATGAAGGGGCAGATAATATGTAGTGCTAGCTGTACAGCTTTTTTTATCGAGTAATACGACCATCAACTTGTGGCCTGTTGTCCAGAGTTTTGAATCCCACCACGTACAAGCAAATTAAGTCCTAGAAGGCTCTTTACTTACATTTCCCCAATAATTTTTTTTTTTTTGTTGTTGTTTTTTTTTTATGAAATGAGTTTGTGGATGGTAACACATTCGTATCTATTCAAAAGAACTTAAGATACATAGTATCTTATAGGGTGCGTGTCTCATTCTATATCTTCACTGTCACTGTAGGCTTAAGACCCCTCATAAAGTGCTTTAAAAATGAAGATGGAAATAGTGTTATGACCAATTCACTGTTGTAATTAAAGCACACTGAAACAAATGTCAAAGACCCACATGTTATTACGTCACTGGATCAAAGATCATAAACTCAAAGGTCTTTTGGTCAGCAAAAACAATAACATTAATTCAGATGTAAGTTCAGTTTTTAGAAGAATATCCTAAGCGTGACAGCCCACTAAAGGAGTTAATTTTAAATGCTTTACTTAATATATCAACAATTTAGATGAGAAAATTGGGGAACAAGTTTGAGGGTTATTAAGCTTACTCTAAAAGAGGTTATCATTAGTAAATTGCTATTTAGTTTTATTTTTGATTTGTTAAGTGTGACAGAGTCAAACGCAATTTGGATCATCATTCACTCAGTTATTACCGCTTTTTACAATTTAATATTGAAAAAATTATAGAGCAAATACATCATAATTTATGTTGATGCTGTGCATTTAGCCAAAAGGCTCAGAATAATTCACCAGCCAGATATAACATACCAACACACAAAACCATTAGTAACCTTGAATGTTTATATTCTGATTGATAGAATTTAGTGAGAAGTACTATAAAAATGTGGGACTAAAAACAATAACAACGACCTGAGTGACATCAATTTCATTCCATCAATAGCAAAGAATAAAAAAAATGTCTTTTTCCTAGAAATATGATGAGTAAAAGTCTCCCTAATATTTTTACAGAGAGCTTACCAAAGAGAGGTCAACTCGGTGTCTGTTATCCCTTATGGCTCAAAGGCCTTGACTCTTGATGATTTCGGCTCTTCACAAATCTGCTTCCCACCATGCATGTTACATTTGATGAGAGGGCTAGAGAAATATCACAGACTTTGTCACCAGGATAGGGTCAGTACCAGCTATCTTACTTATTTTTTTTTAGCAAGAAATGGGTCCTCTGTTCCTCACTTTTCGATATTGCACTGGAGCGGACACCTTGGTTACTTACTTTTTTTTTTTAAACAGTTTTTATATAGCACAATATCCACTAAATGTGCTCAAAGCACTTTACAAAGGGTCCCTGGTCAACAGCAACATATAACATGTAGGACGGGACATAACGCCTGTTATGCGATATTACAATTTTTCGGACAAAGACAACGCTGTTAACGGCCAGGTACTCATTTTACACCTGAGTACGGTGAGAGAATGTGAGTAAAGAGCCTTTTCCAAGGACTCAACTATGGGCCGAGCGCGAGGCTTGAACCCAGGACCTTCCGATCCGAAAGCTAGTGTCATACCACTAGACCACATAGCTGCACTTATTAACTTACTTACTGCCCATTATGCCTATTGGGACGTAGGACAGCTAATTCTTTAATTGTGGTCAATTTGGTTTCTATCCCGTCTGTTCAGTGAGACCCATGTAAGTTTGTGGATCATCCTGTGCAAAAACAGCATCCCACCTATGACAAAATTATTTGCTTTACAAAATTCTAGTTCTCACCATTCATGACACCAAAGGGCACCTTGGTTATCTGTTCATTTTTTTGTTATCTGTTTTTTTTGTGTTTTTTTTTCTTTTGTTTTTTTTTTAGATAGACGCTAAACTCAAATTTCTCCTTGAATTAAGGCATATTTATTTTATTCATCTCTAATTGTTGTCATCGTACTTATTTTTTCTACAGATCCAGCTGACATTATTTTTGAAGGAAATTGGGTTGCCTGTGCATCAAGCTCTTTTGTTTTGGAAACGAGAGTACAGCAAGCCATCAGTTATCAGATCAAATGGAGTCAGTTGTGGTCATAACTGGCAGGGAAATGAAAGAAAATACATCTACAACATACGACATTTGTATGGACTAGAAGGGAAGAGAGTCAGTTATACAGCCCATAGCTGTCAATCCATACAGGTAATTGTGACTCTCTTTAAAGTTAATCCCCTTTTCCTTATTATTATTTTAGATTGAAATTACAAATAACAATTGATTGTTACCCTTTGGGTAGGATTATGATCTGTATTAAAATTCTTTCCAATCGGTGTAAATTAGAGCTTCAATATTTGATGGGATAGAGGAGCCTGGAAAAATTTCTAGAAATCTTTTTATATAGAAAATACCAATCTTAATAAATCAATTGACGTCAAATTGCTACACTCACTTAGTTACAAATCAAACGTTTGCATTCAGCATTGACATTTTTAATTTGGTCCACTTATTTGATATTTGTGAGAAAAAAAAATGAATCTATTTTTTATTTAATATTTAATTTGAACATTTTTGTCATGACAATGTCCTTAACTTTTACAAACATCACCACAGTCAAATTAACATTACATCCAAGTTTCAGCCTAAACTTTCAACCCTCCGACAAAGCATTGATACAACAGATTCACTGACATCAAATATTATAGACTCAAAAACATCTCATAGGCAATCGAGTATCTTCCCCAAAACAGCAAAGGAATGGAATAGCCTCCCAGAAAAAATTGTCTATGCGCCCAACATGAAAGCTTTCAAAAATGTCTTATCTGTCTACCTATTGTATAACACAGAGCACCATTAATTGTCACCATGATGGCGCTGGCTGCCGTAACCCAAAAAGAAGAAGATGTCTTTTCTATTTAGCATCTTGTTTTCTTTTTATATGGACTGTTCGACAACATTTTATATTTCGGTATGTTTTTCTTACTTTCTATTTTAGGGGAGACAACTGTCATGTGTTGATAATGGTGGATGCCCATTCACTACCCTTGAATCATCAGCTTTAACAACTCAATTATCAGACCATGGTCTCGCCATGTCAGATATTGAAGATATTCTACACTGTGTCAAAGATGGATGTGTTCAGAGAGCTTGTAGAATTGCTACAGGTCACAGAGTTATACGGGGAGTTGAAACAAAAAATAATTCTGAACTTCATCTTTCTAATGCATCAAAAGACAATACACAGAATGCCTCTTGTTCATCATGTTGTCAAAATCGACAATTAAAAAGGATGAGATTGTGGGAGTTTAATACAGAAGACAAAAGTAAATATCAAAAGTGTGATGATATTTATTACAGAGAATGTCGAAGACAGCCTTTAAGACTAGCTGAAAGTCATGGTCCTGATGTTGATTTGGGTAAACATGAAGAAAGTTTTCAGAATGACTTCAGTTGCCATAGTGAAACCAATTCAACTTTTTTGAGGAGTAAGAGTAAAGACAAAAGTCACAAAAGCAGTGAAAAACGTCATTGTGATGAGAGTAGCATTGAACAGCATCGGGGAAAAAATAAGTTGCTCCACTGTTGTGAAGAGAGTGGAAGTAAAACCTCTAACAGTGTTTACAATAGAGACAAAATGAAGTGTTCTGGGACAGTGAATTCTATCAATACAATTAAGAAAGAAACTAATCATCAAATATGTATCTGTAGAACTGAGATAATTGGTAATCATAACTTGACAATTGGTGATAGAGATCTCTTCCATCCTCATGACAAGGGAAGGTGTCATTCGTGTGATAGTGAAACTGAAAGTACTGATTTCAAATGTCAAAGTTATGAGAAATTCATCAGTCGTTTCCAAGCAGAAAAGTGTCATAATTTCAAAGATGAAAAGATTCCATTCTCAGGGGAAAACCAAAAATCTGGAGACTCTCGTGACAAAGAGATAGATAATGACTTAATTCACAATGAAAGTGAAAGGAAGTCATGTTGTTGTGATGAATCCAGTGTAATCAAGAAGCAAGATCGGGTATTATTTAATGATACAAAAGATTTATTTTGTGAAGGATGTTTCAGAAATAACAGCAGCATTATCAGCGGTGAAAATAAAGCAAGCACTGCTGAGTTTGAGAGGAGAAGAAAACCGTCCAGTATTTATTGGGATGTAAAATCTCTTGCAGATGGATGACAAGTAAACTCTTGTTGATATTTTGTAAAGTTGGGTGTTTTGCTTTGTTTTGTTTCTGCCATATTCTTTTCCCCATTATTCTTATTCTAGTTCTTTCTTAAATTTAAAGAGGTTCCAACAGTGCAGTCGAAAGCACTCGTTTCACAAGCATAGGGACCAGTATCAACCCCAGGTGTAGTCGAAAAAATTTTTTAAACGAACTTTTATATAGGGCAAAATCCACTAAACATGCTCGAAGCACTTTACAATGGGTTCCTAGCCAACAACAACACTTAACATGTAGGATAAGACATGACACCTGTAGGCCATAAAACAATTATTTTTCAGACCGAGACAACACTATTAACGGCCAGGTACTTATTTTACACCTGAGTGCAGTGAGAGAATGTGAGTAAAGAGCCTTTTCCAAGGACTCAACTATGCACCACTCAGGTCTTGAACACAGGACCTTCCAATCCGAAGGTGAGTGTCATACCACTAGACCACAATTTTTGATGATGTTGACTTCAAAAGTTAAATAGTTGACTTTTTGTGGACTGCACGGAACAGTGAGTATTTGTATTCATAGAAGGACTTTATTATTTCAGTGTGTTGATGAGCACTTTGTCTAAAACTAAAAGTGACATACTGTGTAAATTTAAAAAAAACAGTAACATCTTTTTTAGTTTAAATTTGCATCACAGACACTCACTCACTTGGGGTCCTGACACAACAACCAAGAGAAAAGCGTTAAGACAAGAACAACACGCTGATCTGAATTTGATCCAGTTTTGACAATATAAAGCATGCATGTATGCAAAACTATTATTTCAGAACTTACAAGATTTGCAGTTTTCACCATCAATAGATGATTCCTGGTTTTACCATTGTTTGAGCTAGTCCCCTGTGTTTTTTTTTGTTTTTTTATCAGCCCTTATAAGAGCAGATACATGTTCCTCACAGCACCAAGTTTCAGGTAAACGTGTGAAACTGATTTGAAAAAACTCATGAAATTTAAGTTTAAGTGAAATTATGATGTTGTTAGTATAAATAACAATGTGAAATTGAATGTAAGCTTCAATTTAATCTACGAAAACATATATAAAATGGACGTTTCGGGTTACCCCTTTATCAACAAAACAGGGTAATGAAACACAACAGACGAATGAGATAACGTGGTAGTGGCGTTGTTAAGATGAATAAACAAAAACTTTGATAGGCTGGAATGTTTTTATTTACTCATCTTAACAACGCCACTACCACATTATCTCATTTGTCTGTAGTGTTCATTCATCCTGTTCTGTTGATAAAGGAGTAACCCGACATGTCCATTTTATGTTTTCATATATTAAATTGAAGCTTACATTCAATTTCACATTGTTATTGATTTCTTCGAGCTTCAAGCAGTTTCATTTACATTTGTTATTAAGTATAACAATCTGTGGTCCTGAGTATTGTGACAAATTGAGTCATGGATCAAGTACTGAATTTCTGGGTGTGGATCCTGACCTCCCACAGTGGGCAGGGAGGTACATGCTGTGTCTTCTATCCCCCCATACCCGTTTTCCAATTGTTTCCTGTCATTGTCTTGGAATGAGATTACTTAAATTTTGTCCTGATCCTTGCCGGAGTTCCTTGACTGGGAGGGAAACAGTCGAATCTATAGTTATAATTTTGGGAGATGATATTTTTTTCCTTGTAAATCATCTCTCTGTTCTGCATTGTATTATGTTTAGTTTGCATGTTATGTTATATGATTGGTAAAAATTTGAGTGTATTCCTCTTAGTTGGGACCTGTGCTTGTGTCTGGATGAGACTTTTAGGTGATCTCAAACTAAGTACTTTGACGATGTGCTCTTGGAATCTACATCTGTTCCCTATTTGAACCAATTCCCCTTTGTCTTACCTTTTCTTTTGTGCTTTAATGGTAATTCTAGAACTTTTTACTATCCCATTTTCTTCCTTTTTACTGGCGCTGACATGACCTTAATGTGTTGCAAGCGCCGTAAAACCTTTAAAAGCAAAAACAAACATAGTATTGAATTTGATGACCCTAACCTCTTACCCTTTTTCTTGCGCTGATGTGACCTATAAAATATGTTACAATTCCGTAAAACAAATATCTCTAGACTAGACTATTTTTCTACTGAGGGGACTGGTTTTTTAATATTAACCAATACAATAAAAGCTCGGCAAAAATCCTGCCCAAGAATTCTTTTCACTGTTGGGTGAACTTGTAGACTATGTAGGATCTCGTTTAAAAATTTCATATCTTGTTTTAAACTGGCGTTGTCGTTGGTTAGTTGGTTTCAGGTTCTAGAGCACATGAAGACTTTGTCGGTCCAAGGGGCCCAAGAGATTTGGAGTTAAGTGGCAAACATTCACATCATGCCTTTGTTAATTATCATCGTTTTGTTTTTGTTTTTAAGGGTTTTACGGCGCTTGCAACACATTTAGGTCATATCAGTGCCAGTAAAAAGGAAGAAAGTGGGATAGTAAAAAGTTATAGAATTACAATGAAAGCACCAAAGAAAAGGTAAGACAAAGGGGAATTGGTTCAAATAAGACAGGTGCAGATTCCAAGAACACACTATCAAAGTACTTAGTTTGAGATCACTAAAAGTCTCATCCAGACACAAGCACAGATCCCCACTAAAAGGAATAAACTCAAATGATTTACAAATCATTTATAATATAAAGAAAACATAATAAAGTGCATAACAGAGAGATGATTTACAAGGAAGAAAATATCATCTCCCAAAACTAACTATACATTTGACTGTTTCCCTCTCACTCTCAGCCAGGGCATCTAGCCAAAACCAGGACAAAACCAAGTAATCTCATTTCAAGACAAAGACAGAAAGCAAGTTGGAAACAGATATGGGGGGATAGAACACGCAGTAAGTACCTCCCTGTCCACGATGGGAGGTCAGGAACCCCACCCAGTTAATTACCTTCAAAGAGACCAATAAATACCCAGTGATAAAAGTTTAAAAAGATAAACAAAAACAGACAAAGATTAGGAAGGTGTATAAAAATCATTATCTTTAATCAATTATAAATCATTAAGATCGCTCTTAAATCATTGTAGCCTGAAGCCAACTTGGGTAACATGAATACATATTATTATTTCACAACAGATAAAATTCTTTTTCACAATTTTGTACTTTTATACTCTGTACCACATTCATCGTGAAATGATTAGCCAGCCCAATTGAGTTCTATAACTTGCCAGAGTTACTATGAATGAAAAAACGAATGATACAAACTTGCTGTAATTGTAATCTATTAATATTTGTTAAAATGCATGCAATGTCAAATGCAAATGAATTGAATAATAATCCTTAAACTGTGAAAATAAATTTCTTTTAAAGAGAATTAATTATCAGGTTATAACAGCAGGACTGACCAAGCTAGCAGTAACTGTGATGTGACTTCAGTTTCAGTGATGATCGAATTGCATCGCATTTTATTCCTGCTCAATCTCTAAGAGAAAATTATAATTTAGGATATCAGAGTTAAGCCTATAAAGGATGGAAAGGTCTTTAAGATATGTATCTAAGTACATTCCAAGCCTAAAAAATTACTCATTAGTCTCGAGTTACTGCTGCTTTTGATTTTCCCAAAAATGTTTGTGATAATAATTTGAATGCTATGCTTGAATGTAAAAATTTTTTTTTTTTTTTTTTAAATTGAGCTTTATTTATATAGGGCAATATCCAGTAAATGTGCTCAAAGGACTTTACAAGGGGTCCCTGGTCAACAGCAACATTTAACATGTAGGACGGGACATGACACCTGTTAGGCGATATTACAATTTTTCGGACAACGACAACGCGGTTTACGGCCAGGTACTCATTTTACACCTGAGTACAGTGAGAGAATGTGAGTAAAGAGCCTTTTCCAAGGACTCAACTATGCGCTGAGCACAAGGCTCGAACCCAGGACCTTCTGATCCGAAAGCGAGTGTCATACCACAAGACCACATACCGCACATGTAGTGTTCCATTCCAAAGCCATTAGGCTCATCGAGTTTCTCTAGATTTATACGAATTGAATTGCAACAAGTGCTTGCTACCCCTTGAAATGGATGCTAGTGTATCACAAAATACTCTCAGCCATATCTAACCGACCTAGCTACCAAATCACTGCTGGCTGAACATAAGAAACTGTTTTTTGTTTGTTTTTAAGGGTTTTACGGCGCTTGCAACACATTTAGGTCATATCAGCGCCAGTAAAAAGGAAGAAAATGAGAATGGGATAGTAAAAAGTTCTAGAATTACAATGAAAGCATCCAAGAATAAGGCAGACAAAGGGGAATTGATTCAAATTCAAATAGGGAACAGATGTAGATTCCAAGAGCGCACTATCAGTGTAATTAGTTTGAGATCACTTAAAAGTCTCATCCAGACACAAGCACAGGTCCCCACTAAGAGGAATACACTCAAATGTTTACAAACCATATATAATACATAAACAAAACAAAATACAGTGCATGAAAGAGATGATTTACAAGGGAAAAAAATATCATCTCCAAAAACTAACTATACATTTGAGTGCTTCCCTCCCAGTCAGGGTATCCGGTCAGGTCCAGGATAAAACCAAGTAAACTCATTCCAAGCCAAGGACAGAAAGCATGTTGGAAAACAGATATAGGGGGATAGAAGACACAGTAAGTACCTCCCTGCCCACTATGGGAGGTAAGGAACCCCACCCAGCATAAGAAACTGTATGCAAATCCCTTTCCTAAGGGCAAACTGCTGACATGCCTAAATTGTGGCATGCATCTTGGGTCCCATTTAGATTTAGATAGTGTAGTTAAATTTCGACCACTACTGATTTAGATTGCTACACCGTCGTGACCCGCTCATTTTATTTAAAGTGAAAAGATAAAACTTTATACAAGGAGCCATTGACAATAAAATGTAAAGACAGGTGCTGGTACATCAATTGTCACACTTTAAAATTATTCCTATGTTATAAGATGACATCAGATGAAAAAAAAAATATAAATAATTATAGTTTGTGGTATAGAAAAAGCAATATATAGTCTAACTGCTGGTTAACAAGACGGAGGAGGAATTTATACTAAAGAGACACTCTCATTTACTCTAGCTGGAAAAAGATACTGACTTCATTGATGCCATTACCAAAATTACATAATGTAAATCATAAATAATATCCAATTTTGTCTAAAACAATATCATCATATTGAATAATCATTATATTGCAGTACAATGATCACCACCTTATGACCCACCTTGCAATAGCTTACTTTGATCCATAACGCGCTATCCTCATGTAACACAATTTTTACTATTAAAAAAAAATACCCATCTAATATCCCGTCCTTCATCTAATAAACTACAGCCCTGACAAAAAGGATATTTCAATATTACCATTTGTCATGTTGTGGCTATGATATGTCTGGAATGGTTGGTTTTTTTTTTGGCTATGTGTTTTGTCTCTAAGGGTTTTAGTTTTATGGCGCTTGAAGTACATTTTGGCGCCAGTAAAATGAAAGAAAATGGGATACTAAAAAAATTGTGTATTTACAATGAAAAGCACATGAGAAAAAGTTAGACAAATAGGGAACATATGAAGATTCCAAGACCATACTATCAGTGTACTCAATTTATTTGAGATCACCTAAAATTCTCATCCAGACACAAGCATAGGTTTCCACCAAGAGGAACACACTAAATCATAGGGAGATGATTTACAAAGGAAAAAATTATCTCCCTAAACTATAACTATATATATCTGATTGTTTCCCTCCCAGCCAATAAAAAGGAAGGAAATGGGATAGTCAAAAAATTATAGATTAACAATTAAAAGCACAAAAGTAAAAGTAAGACAAATATTACAATACATATCAGTAGAGAGGATTTGCAAGGGGAAAAAATATCACATTCCAAAACTAATACTACACATTTGACTGTTTCCCTCTCGACCAAGGACTCCGGCAAGGGCCAGGACAGAACCAAGTGATCCCATTCCAAGACAAAGATAGAAAGCAACTGAGAAAACAGATATAGGGGGATAGAAGTAGAAGACACTGCAACTCCTGCTCACCATGGGAGGTCAAAAGACACCGCCTAGTATGCAAATTGTCAAAACGTTTTGAAAAATAACAAATGATAAATCAAAACAAACATGATTGTGCAAAACTTTACTCCTCCCCACCTGAATTTCTCAGAGTTCCCCCTATATTAATCCAGTCCAGCCTCTAGCCCCGTAATGTTCTCACCCAGGTGGTTGGCTATTAGGTAGTGATCACTGTAATCATGAATGCTTTAATAAATTATTAAGTATGAAATATAAAGCACATACACACACACACACACACACACACACACACACACACACACACATAATTTAGAACAAATAACGTTTCATAGCAAAAATCAATCTAAAGTTGACAACTTTAATCTTTGCAAAAAGCACATTGAAGGTCCCTCTATCTCAGTAGAAGAACATTTCCATCACAAACAAAGGGGCTGATACTGATATCAATTCCTGATGCAATGGAGAGTTCTTTTTTCTTTTTTTTTTTTCTAACCACCCTATTCATCCACCCATTGACTGGGAAGCAAGGTCTGTTTGATTTTGTTGTTCTTTTAAGGGTTTTACGGTGCTTGCAACACATTAAGGTCATATCAGCGCTAGTAAAAAGGAAAGAAAATGGGATGGTAAACACTGCTAGAATTACAATTAAAGTACCCAAGAAAAAGGAAGACAAAGGGGAATTAGTTCAAATAGGAAGCGGATTTAGATTCCAAGAACACACTATGAGTTATACTTAGTTTGAGATCACCCAAATGTCTCATCCTGACACAAGCACCGGTCCCTTTTAAGAGGAACACACTCAAATGTTTACAAATCGTACATGTGTAAAATAAAAACAATAGAGTGCATAACAAAGAGATGATTTACAAGACAAAAAATATCACCTCCAAAAACTCTAACCATACATTTGACTGTTTCCCTCCCAGCCAATTTATCTGACCTGGGCCAGGATAAAACAAAGTAATCTCATTCCAAGACAAAGACAGAAAACATGTTGGAAAACAAATATAGGGGGATCGAAGACACAGTAAGTGCCTCCCTGCTCACTATGGGAGGTCAGGAAACCCACCCAGTCATCCACATTGACTGGGAAGCAAGGTCTGCTTGATTTGAGATAGACTAGCCTCCTATCCCATTGTTACTGTACATTTAGCGCTACAGAAAGCAAGATCAACTCCGGCTCCATAGGATCAATGATTCTGAAGGACCTTGTGCTTCACGACAATCACAATCACAGGACACTTGAAGTATTCATACATTTACATAACTGATTTGGAAATAATTTAGGGAAACAATAGAATGAGGCACTTCAGCTGGATGATGATTATAATATGTACAACATTTGATGATATAATACATATAAAATCTCAGTACAATAGGCTTCAACAGCCATGACGTCACTTCCCTCCTAATGATGCATAGTAACTTAGTAACTGGCTCCAAACTATCGGAACAATGACGGATGCCCTTATGAAATATTTCTTCAACGAGCATATAAGTGTATCCAGAGGAGAAAAACATTATAAAATATGATCATGTTTTGACTTCTATACATTCTGATCACATGATATATGAAGAGTTCTAGCCAGCATGAAGAATAAAAAGTACCGATTTTCTTTGTTTAGAACCACGCTGCTCGCCATTGCTGGGTGACGTGACATCAAACTATTGAATCCAATTACGATACGTGGATAAATAATATTATTACATTACATTGACATCATATATAGCAATATCGAGAACAAGTTAAAAATTTCAAACACAAGCGTTCAAGAATGCTTTCATTCGACCCCTCCAATGACCTCGTCTATATATATATATTTTTTTGTAATTGAGCTTTTATATAGCGCAATATCCACTTTACGCGCTCAAACAGCTTTACAGAGGGCCCCTAACCTACAGCCTGTCATCTGCATTTTTTGCCAAATTGGAACCTAAAATTTGCCAAAATTTGCCAACAAAAATACCCCAAAATTTGCCAAAAAGACCAAAATTTGCAGAGGAGAACTAAGCGTTTCAGTAAAAAATTAACACACGATACAGAAAAAAAATATATATATAAAAGACAATTTATTACATTTAAGGAGGCTACATTTATTAATTTACACAATAGTGTTGTTACAAAGATTTTAAAGGATCATTATCCGTAGAGAGTAGCTTCCCTTGGTTTGGGCCCAGGCAAAGCTGCAACATTTCTCAAGTTTCGCACTTTTTTTTCGGTTCTTTTTTTTCCCCAAAAGGGGCCGTTCACAAACCATGTGGACAGTGAGGGGGGGGAGGGGGGGTGTGCTAAATGTCCACACCTGGTCCACAGGGGAGGGGGAGGGGGTCAGTAGGTTGTCCATGTGGACAAAGTTATTTAACAATAAATAAAAAAAAAAGTGGTGAATTCCGTAGCAACTGGCGGTTGGTTTTTCCTGATAGGTTTATCCCTGGACCAACTCCTATTGCCAAATCAAGCAAAGGTCCAGTGATACCAGAGACTCCAGTTGGACATCAGTACATGTCTCTAATGCAAAGACTTGCTCTGTCCCTCCCATTTCCTGGTGTGAGTGCGAGTAAACAAAGAGATGCTCAGTATGACAAATTTTGTCCAAAAGTGATGGATGAGGTAGACGCACGAACATGTCCAGAGTGTTCTTTGTATTTTCCTTCTGTAGCCTCTATGCGAAGGCACAAGAAAGGCGTGCATCAGAAATGTGGGCTAATCGACAATGAAGTCCCACATTTATCCGATGAACATTCTTTGCAGGAAGGTGGTGAAGAAGAGATTGAAATAAGTCCCTTCATAGAGAGGGATTCTAATGCAATGCCTGTCTACAGAAACATTTTTGAAGCCATGAGGTGTCATTGGACTGATGACTTTTAAACTTATATTTTGTACTTTAAATGTGCATAAATCAAATGTGCATTCAGATTTTTTTAAATTATGTGTTTATTTTAACCATTGTATTTTGAGTCTAATCCAGTCCAAAATGCATTACAATAGGTGGAATATTAAGAAAAATAATTATATGTATTGCATTTTTATGTTTCAAATGTTCTCAGAATTATTCAGTTGAAAAGTTCAATAAAGTTTTGTGTGTTTAAATGGTATTTGAAATATTTATCTTGTAATTGTACTAGGTACTATTTCTATTAAACGCCTTAAGTTGTACATTGTGGCCCTTTAAGTTCAAGTTGCTTCCATATATAATTAATAATAGTTATTATTTTATTATAGGCAATGCTCTTGTGAGAAGAGATTTTTCTTTGACTTTGATATAAAAAAAGTATTGAATTGAAGGCTTTTTTTTTGTGATAACAATTTAAAGTTTTTCCCTTAATTCTGAATAATATTATGCACACTAGATTAAGGCTATATATATTATTTATATACATAGAACGCAACCTGAACTTAAAAGGCCACAATTTGCAACTTTATGCGTTGTGAGTCTAATTTGTACCATGGACGTCCACAGTGGGGGGGGAGGGGGTATGTTATTTGTCCACGTCTGTCCACAGGGGGGGAGGGGGGGGGGTCTAAATATGGTGAAAAAGTGTCCACATGGTTTGTGAACGGTCCCAAATTTGCCACGCGATTTGCCAATTTTCCCAAAATTTATCACGATTTGCCAAAACTTGCGGATCGCCCTGATATTTGGGGCCGCAAAAAATGCAGATGACAGAACAGCAACATTTATCATGTAGAACGAGACATGACGCCTGTTAGGCGATATTATAATTTTTTCAGACAGAGACAACGCTGTTAATGGCCAGGTACTTACTTTACACTTGAGTACGGTGAGAAAATATGAGTAAAGAGCCTTTTCCAAGGACTCAACTATGCGCGAGCAAGGCTCGAGTTCAGGACCTTCCTATCCGAAAGCGAGTGTCATACCACTAGACCACATAGCTGCATTTATCAAACTATTCCTTTTTTTTACAATGAGTGGTTGAATTTAAGGATATGACATAAAGAATTATCATTGTGGTCAGGGTTTCTTCACGCGTCAAAACCTATTTTTAAGGAACAATATTTTTTTTAACTCCTTGTTTTTATTTTTTGTTAACAAAGAATAATGAGGACACATAATAGTTTTGCTATTACGCAATAGTATAATCTGGTTTTTCCAAACAAAAATCAAAAAGGTATAATAATTGTAAGCATTGTAGTTGGACACATGGATTTCATTTGTTGATCAAACCAATCAGTCTCTCATTTAAAACGTTTTGTATCTCTATTCAATACCATTTGATGATTTGAAAATCATTCACTTTTACATTCCTCATGGAGCAAGCTCATAGCCATACATAACATAACATTTATCTCAAAACAAATAGTTACTATCTTTTAAGGGCGAAAAAAAAAATAAAAGGGGGGGGGGAGGGGAGTGCGGCACTTGTGACACACTTAAATCATTTCTGCACCAGTTGAGAGTGAGAAGCTAAAATTGTTTGAAAATTATTATCTAGCAATCATCACATGTTAAAATGGTATATAATAAAACAATGTAAGACAGAGCTTTGCTTACTTTTGAGCAGTATCGCTGTATTCCAAGACAAAATTTTCAATTGCACATTGCAATGATCTCATTTATGACACATGCACTCCACTCAACATTTTTTTTTATAGTAAAGGACAGATGATTCATGCACACACACACACACACACACACACACACACACACACACATATATATATATATAATATATATATATATATATATATATATATATATATATATACACACATACAGCAGATTAATAAAAGAAACCCCATATACAGGGTTCATAATCTCGATGTGAGTGTTAGGGAACTATAAGTATAAGGGTTTCTCCATCTGAGAATGGTTGGCAAAAGGTTTAATCCTATTGTAACTACATCACAGCACATTTTCATAACACTCATCGATCGGTCATTAGGCAATTAATGATTTATAGTAGTTAGAAATACAAAGAAAATGGAAAAAGGTTCACTTAATAAACACATTCCCATGTCATTGTCTTAGAGACCGATTATAAGGCAATGAACACTTTAATTTCACAGTGGAAACTGACATAGGTAAACAAAAGAATCTTAATGGCAAAAAAGTGATGGTCCCATAGTTCAGTTGGTAGGGCAATCTCCTCAAACAGGAAAGGGCTAGTTTCAATCCCAGATTGAGCTGAGATTTTCTATTCCGACTTCTGTCCACCCAGCCAAGATTGGCCCTATCCAAGGGGAAACATGCAATTGTTATTTTATATTAAACACTACTGAAACCACGATTAACAAGGCTCTGTGGGCTCTGAAAGCAGTAACGAAGTTGAATTACATTGGCTCCGTTTTAAATGACAACAACAACAACAAACAAAACTTAAAAACAGTGGGGAAGTGTTGGCTTTCCTTTTCCTCAAAGGTGTGAATGTTTATTTGTTTTTAAGTGTTTTACCGCGCTTGCAACACATAAAGGTCTTATCAGCGCCAAAAAAAGGAAGAAAATGCGATAGTAAAAAGTTCTAGAATCACAATTAAAGCACCCAAGAAAAGGTTAGACAAAGGGGAATTGGTTCAAATAGGAAACAGATGTAGATTCCAAGAGCACACTAACAAAGTACTTAGTTTGAGATCACTCAAAAGTCTCATCCAGACACAAGCAGGAGGAAATGTTTACAAATCATACATAATACGTAAAAAAACAATCTAGTGAATAACAGAGAGATGATTTACAAAGGAAAAAATATCATCTCCTAAAATTAACTATACATTTGACTGTTTCCCACAGCCAGGACCAGAACAAAACCAAGTAATCTCATTCCAAGACAATGACATAAAGCAAGTTGGAAAAAAGATATAGGGGGATGGAAGACACAGTAAGTACCTCCCTGTCCACTGTGGGAGGTCTGAAACCCCACCCAGAAAGAGCGTGAATGAAACAATGGTTCTGATATAACTCTTATAATCAGTGTCAGTCAGTCTGAGAAGTGTTTGCTAAGATATTTTCTTTGAGATTGCTCTATCGTGTTATCAGATTCCATGTACGAGGGCTCTTTCAGAAATAACCGAAAAATGCCCATTGCTCAGCAACCAGTGGAGATTTTTTAATTCTGTAAACGACATGATATTCCTTATTTCCTTACGGATATTCCCAGAAATTATGAAGTGCATAATTTTGCACAATGAATTTTCTAGACGATTTTAAAGATGGCGGCCCACCTTGAAACTTGGTCAAAGGAGGAAATCAGAGCTGTCATACGTTTTTTGAGGGCCAAAAGTCTGAATCCTACCGAAATTCATAAAGAACTTCAGAGTGTATATGGTGAGCATGTTATAAGCCGTACACAAGTCTATCACTGGTGTAATTTGTTTGAAGCCAGCCATTCCGACTTGACAGACAGGGAAGGGAGAGGGCGTTCGATAACTGCGACGTCAGAAGACAATGTGAAGCGAGTTGATGAGCTTATTCGTCAAGACAGGAGGTTGAAACTTCATGAAATCGCAAGCAGTCTTGAAATTTCAGAAACTTCTGCCCATAGAATTGTATTTGATGAACTTGGCTACAGAAAAGTCAGCGCAAGATGGGTTCCTAATCAATTGACAGACAATCATAAAGAACAAAGATTGGACATCTGCAGGGAACTTTTGAGAAGAAGCAAGAGCTCACGCAGGGTTCACGGGCATACTGCCAACGCCGGCGGAGACTTTCTAGGGTACGATGTGACTTTTCTTGACAGCAAAGTCACCGGTGATGAGACTTGGTTGCACCCCAGAAACAAAGCAAGATTCGATGACATGGAAACATCCATCCTCACCTGTCGCGAAGAAATTCAAAGTCATGCAGTCAGCAAAGAAAATAATGGGAACTGTTTTCTGGGACAGTCGTGGTGTTATTCTGTTCGAAACCTTACAACCTGGAGAAACAATCAATGCTGCAAGGTACTGCCAAACTCTTGACAAGCTTAGGGAGGCCATTCGCAGAAAGCGCCCAGGGCAGTTGCCCAACGGGGTCATTTTGCAACACGACAACGCTACACCCCACACAGCACGAGTGACGCAAGGTTGGCTAGAGAAATATGGATGGGAGATTTTGCCACACCCACCACACAGTCCAGACCTCGCACCATCTGATTATCACCTCTTTGGGCCACTGAAACGTGAGCTGGCAGGAAAGCGCTTTGATGTCGATGAAGAGCTTGTTGACCATGTGCGGAAATGGCTACAAAACCTTGACGGAAATTTCTTCCGAGAGGGTATCTATTCCATGGTGCGGCGTTGGCAGAAGTGTGTCGACAGACTTGGCTGTTACGTAGAGAAATGAAGGACGAGTCAAGGTATGAACACGTGCAAGAATTTTGTTGATAGCATAAAAAACGCGGATTTTACAGGCATTTTTCGGTTAATTATGAAAGAGCCCTCGTAAATTCGGCATTCATCTAACAGTTGAGAAAATGTTACATCAGTTTATGTGTTTAAATTAACGCTTACATTCAACGCCAACATTTTTCAAGTTTCAAGAAGCAGTATTTGAATGGAAGATGGTTCAGGGGGTTTTTTGTTTCGGTTTTTTTTTAAATTATTATTATTTTGGCCAAATCCAAGTTTCTGTAGAATTGTAGTTGTTTAGTATCAATACCCTTTAGAAAGAAGCGTGTCTGCCACAAAGTACTTTCTGCAATATCTATAATGGGTCCAAATACCCATAATGGTTGAGAGGGCAAAGGAGAAGTAAATCCTATTCATCTGCATGTCAATTTGATATTCTAACTTTTCACTGTAAACAAATCAAATTTAATAAATATCCTGTGGTATTCCAAAGTTATTGCAATTCACAAGTTCTGCAATACCTACGCACACACACACACACACACACACACACACACACACACACATGTATTCATCTTTACTGCTGAGAAAAATGAATGCTATACCAGTATATAAAAGATAAGCAAAAAATTTTGTCTGACAGTTAAACATAAACACACATAGGGGTGTGTAATCCATGTGAATCCTTGCCATTTTGACTTTTTTTTTGTTTTTATTTTTGTTCAAAGACTCAGATCCAGACGAGCAAACGAAATGCTTTGACATAAAACAACATTTTAAAAAATAAAATCACAATTTAAATAATAATATTGTTATAAATAGAAATATGGCATTGATATTATAACAAGTTATTGGCAATGATTTTTGTATGATCCATTGCTGTTACAAGTCATCACATATTTGATTCCTATAATATGTCTGAATACGACATAATTTCATAGAGTAATCAATCAACTTCAATCATACAAAACATCTTCATGGTTTTCACTATTTCAAGAAAATTCGAGACATTAAATTCAAAGCAGACAAAATCTTGCGAATAATTATAAATACATTTAAACAAAGCATCCAATTATTCATTGTGTATAAGTAAAAAATAACGATGATAAGTATTGAAATGTAAGCTCCAATTTATTAAATGAAAACATATACTGTGGATGTTTCGGGTTTCTCCTTTATCAACAATACAGATACTTATCGTTAATTTTTTCCTTCAAGTTTCAAGCAGCAACATTTTCATTATTCATGAGTGCATTCAACAACAACAAAAGTTTTGTGCTTCAATCCAACCACTCACACAAATCAAAGAGGATAAAAATCAAATCAGTAAATGAAAATAAAAGGCAGGAGAAAAACGCCTGCATAGGCGTGTCAAGAATTTTTATCACATTCATAGATTTTTCTCTTCTTAAATTTATATATATATATATTAAGCATCAGCCTCAACACACAAGTATTTCCAAATTTGCAATGCCAGAAGTATTTGCTATTTCGATTTTTGATTACTTTAACTCACTCAACCCTAACATCGACTATACCCGTAGTTTACCCGTTTTACTTTTACCCCATGCCTATTTATTACATTTTTCTAAGACAAATTATAAGCGTAGTATCAAAGCTAATGTTTTTAGTTTTTATACGTTAATAATAATTGAATAAACCTATCAATGCACATGCTCATTTTTAATACAATGTTTTTTCAATTTTGAAAAGTAGCAAAAATCTCTAGGATTGAAAGGGTTAATCCAAAGAAAAAAACATTTCAATCTCACCTATCCAAACAAGTCTGTTCAAAGCTGGTCTGCAGTGGTTTTATTACTACAATGTAAATATAAACAAGTTTCCTTAATAAAATGGTGAGTGATGCTGATGTTACTATTAGTATTGATAATCATAAAATTATCGCCCCACTATTCGGACATTAGGAAAACTTTATAGCAATAATTGTAGTTTGTCATTGGTATTCACCAGGAAACATTTTTTTAAAGTATTAAGAGAACAATCTTGAGAAAATAAATAGGGGTCATCTTCATATGTATTGCGGTAATAATTAAATAGTTTTTATCCAAAAAAAAAAAAAAAGTGCATAATCATGACTAGGTCATTCTATGTCTCTTTACATCAAAAAAGTCGTAGAATAACTTGCAATGAATCACTTTTGTCATCCACAAAAATACACAAAAAATATACACTGCCCCATAAGAAAAAACAATGAGTCCACTAACTCAATAGGTCATGTTGAACAAATGCTTTCCAGAGTAGGATCCAAAAATAACTACTCAATCCAACTTTACAACAGGGCTTCAGATGAGAAGCAAATTGCAGTCATCAAACGTCATGCATCAATGTTATGAGAATGTATCAGTGAAGTACACAGATTCAACGTCATACATCAATGTTATGAGTTTGTATGATAAGTGAATTACACAGATTCAATGTCATACATCGATGTTATGAGAATGTATAAGTGAAGCACACAGATTCAGCGTCAAACAGCAATGTCATGAGTACTATGTATGATAAGTGAAGAACACAGATTCCTCATGCTTTGCACATCAATAACGAAATGAATAATGGTGAGAATGAGGTCAATGTAACTTAAGATCGGAATGCTTTTATAGGTTTCAATATAAAAAAAATATAAAAGTAACAAGTTTTAAAAAAGCAGAAGGCTTGTGGGCCATTGTAAAAATGAAGCCCATTGCAACTTCATTAGGGGACACTTGTTGACAAGAAGTAACATTGCAAAATGATATAACTTCTCTGAAAGTCGAGCAACAATGAGTGATCAATGAACAGGCAGGTGACAATGAGTTATATATCCTATAAATGGAATTGTTGTTATATTATGTGGACATGAAAAACATTGTGAGATCATTGGTACCTACTGGATTTGTAGCAAGGAGACTTTGGAACCACTGCCTCAAGTCGATATGATTTGCTCATCTTATGGAATATATCACAGATGGCAGCAGTGTGAAATTATTTTCAATTTCTTCAAGGGAATTCTATTTTTCATACATTTTTTTCTGACAACAGCTCCTTTAATATGTGGTGAATTTGAAATCATGTTATGTCTCATATCAGTCCGTATGTGTTTCTGGAGTTAGTTTTAGGAAGTGTCATCACACACACACACACACAGAGAGAGAGAGAGAGAGAGAGAGAGAGAGAGAAGGGAGAGGAGAGGGGGAGAGAGAGAGAGAGAGAGAGAGAGAGAGAGAGAGAGAGAGAGAGAGAGAGAGAGAGGAGAGAGAGAGAGAGAGAGAGAGAGGAGAGAGAGGAGAGGAGGGGAGAGAGAGAGAGGAGGAGAGAGAGAGAGAGAGAGAGAGAGAGGAGAGAGAGAGAGAGAGAGAGAGAGAGAGAGAGAGAGAGAGAGAGGAGAGAGAGAGAGAGAGAGAGAGAGAGAGAGAGAGAGAGAGAGAGAGAGAGAGAGAGGGAGAGAGAGAGAGAGAGAGGAGAGAGAGAGAGAGAGAGAGAGAGAGAGAGGAGAGAGAGAGAGAGAGAGAGGAGAGAGAGAGGAAGAGAGGGAGAGGAGGAGGAGAGGAGGAGGAGAGAGAGAGAGAGAGAGAGAGAGAGAGAGAGAGAGCATAACTGTTCCAACTCGGATAGATAAAAATTAATAACAAAGAATGTTTCTGGCTAAGACCTGTCTACTTCTTTTAAATTAATAGAAATAAATTTAAGCGCCATAATATTTAATATAATTGAATAACTGTGTGGGGCAGAAATGTCAACTGTGCCCCAAAAAGGTGTATTTTTATGCTTTTTAAATCAAATTACACTTTTATGCTTTTTTGTTCCACATTAAGCCTTTTTGGGATCATCAAGGTCATGTGGGGGAAAATGTAAGAAAGCTGGATTTTGATCATCCACTTCCAGCTATGTTTCAATTGAAAAAAATTACAAAATTTACTGACAATGGTCTTGGGGCATAAATAAGAAAGAGATTTTAAAAAATATAAAATTATGAAATCATCAGTTCCTAGTATCTTTTTAGATAATGTTAAGAAATGTTTATTTTAATGATAAATCAATGATGGTTCTAAGCAACTTAGAATTTTCTTTTTTACATAAACACAAAAAAGTAAAAAAAAAAAAGAAAGAAAGAAAAATATCATTGCTGTGCATGGTTGACAACAAATGTTTAACTTTTAGATTAATTGCTCTGGGTTTGGGTTTTTGTTTTGTTTTTTTGTTGTTTTTTATTTTTTTTTTTGGGGGGGGGGTGTGTTTTTGATTCAATACAAAATTTGTAGCATTAATAAACATTCCCTTGTCATGTCATGTTCCATATGATTTTCTCTTGAGCCTCGATTCAGAAAAAAAATTTGTTTTCTTTTTTTCTCTATTGAAAAAAATAAAGGAGAGGATCTAGTGGTGTTGCGTTTTGTCTTGTGTTTTTATTTTAGATGTTTAGAAACCACAGAGCAAATATGGAAACAAATACAAAATTTCAAGTTTATTCACCATCATTATTCGAATTTCAGTTTTTATACTTGCCTTCCATGTAAATAGTAATAAAGAAAAAGCTGAAAATCAATTACATCTCACAACCTGTAGTATATCTGAAATCCACACGTGTAAACCAATCCCAGTCACACATGAATTTTTTTTTTTAAAAGAGGCGCTAAAAAAATAATAAAACAATAACAATAATTCTATTGACTACAGAAATAATGATGATAATGATTTGAGTACATCAAGCTTTCACAAAATGAGACACTACTTACAAAAATTGATTAAATTATAGCATTTTTTTTATCGTTGTCAGAATCATCTATCATTGAATGCATACATCCAATGATGACTTGTAAAAATCTTTGCATGTGAATTCTGATCACATGAAAAGACACTTAAAACAACAAAAGACAACAAAACATAGAAAACAAACAAGTAGTAAGAAAATGTGTGTACAAGTCAAACTAAATATCGCCTGCCAAGGGTTTAAACCAACAAGATGTGGCTGTAAATTTTGATTAAGAAATAATGAAAGACGTCTTCCACTGTTCCCATCATGATCACGTCTGCTGATCTCTGATCCTTGAGTACTAAAAAGTATTTTGTTGCTCTATGCTCTCACTGTTGGCTATGGATAGTAGTATTTTAAAAACCTGTCGGGGGAAGAGAAGAGAGAAAAACATTGACATGGTTTGGACTTATTCCTCAACAATAATCAATTCTGTATTGGTCAACTATAAGTGTTATGTGTACCTGGCATAAGGAAGTGACAGATATCTTAAGAGTGCTACTACAAAAATAAATAAATAAAATAAAATAAATAAAATTCCCTTTATTCATCCCCAAGGGGAAATTTGTCTTTAGGGTTCATTCCAAGGGAAGACTGGAATAACCCAGGCGTCAGCCGCAGAGCAGCGCCGCAAAGTGAGCTAGGGCGAGGTGACTGGCTCAAGGCCACACAACGCAGCGGCGGGTGATTGAACTCGGTACCTTTTGGGTAGGAAGCAAAGACTGAGCCACGGTGCCCACACCAAACAGGCGGACTGTTATGTATGAAATAGAAATTTGTTTCCATATGGCCTACTGGGATATATAACAAGGATTCTGAAGCATTTTTTAACATGCAGTGCAACACACGTTTGTTGAACACGCATTCGACAAATTCACGGGTTAAACGAACAACAAAGGACAAAATTCCCAAATTATATCCTTCATTGTAATAGTTCATTTTTCATTGAATCCAAAAACAGTTTCACAATTCCAACAAACTACACTGAGACAACTTTGACCTCTCCCACCCCCCTCCCCCTTCAAAAATACCCAAAAAAAGAGATCATTGGTAAGTACAGAAAGATGAAAACTGAAAACTAATCTAGGCTAATGAACTGGGTGAACTTTATTGGAAAAAAAAAATTATCAATGGGGTGGGGGGGGGGGGGGGGGGGGGGGGGTCAGAAAGAAAGAAAGTAAGAAAGATAGAGAAAGGGAGATGGAGACACTACAAACAATAATAATATTATTATTATTATTATCACTTTATCTATTAATTTTTTAATTTTTTTTTTAAATAAGGAATTCGCATCTCTGCTCCTATATTTAATCTTGATCAGCACCAAATTGTACTGTAACAAAATACTCCTTTTTTTATTCATTGCCAACTTGACTACAAGCCTTCCACTTAATCTAGGAGAATTTCAAAGCTAAGATTACTCTATTTTGATTTTATTTTAGACTAATATATATCTTAGTTTTCTTATTTAACTGTGAGGTCAACCTAGTTTTGTTTTTCGTTTTATATTTTACATCTTTCCTTTATTTTAAATATAACTTTGAAACGAATCCTTCCTCTCCCGTTCTTCCACTTTCTCTCTCCCGTTCTCCCACTCTCTCTCTCTCTCTCCCGTTCTCCCACTTTCTCTCTCTCTCTCTCTCTCTCTCTCTCTCTCTCTCTCTCTCTCTCTCTCTCTCTCTCTCTCTCTCCTCTCTCTCTCTGTCTCTCTCTATCTATCTCTGTCTGTCTCTCTCCATACCTGTCTACTTGAACATTTCAAAATCAGTAGCCAACACAAAATTCATTAGTAATAAATGGGACAATTTTAGTAATACTCCACCAATTAACAACAACAACAAAAAATACTGCGTATCTACAACCTTCTATACGTAAAATAAATGTTGACCTCCAACGTTACGAGCTGGCAATCGACTAAGCTATCATGGGCGTGAACTGAGTAGTAGACTTTATAACTTTAAAGGAACATTATTTTTCTTTCTTTAATAACTGCGGGAACTTAAAAGAAAAATTTTTTTTTTTTTTTTTCTCTCTAATACTACGACCAAATTTTTGTGAAATCAAAATCTGTAATATTTCTTCCATTTCCGTATGTCCGAAATTGTGACCTAATTTCCGTAACAAACGATCCGTAAAAGTAGGCAGGTATGTCTCTCTAGCTTTCTTACTTTCTGAACCCCCCCCCAAAATCGATCCTTGTTTTTTTTTTTGCACTGTAATGAAACTATGGAAATGTGATACATGAAATCAAAGGGGTATAACTGTCTAAAGATCAACTTACCACCAAACAGAAACATCTTGTGAGTGGTCACCCATATAAATGTCCATACTCCGTGGAGGTTTCCCTATATCAACCACAACTCTTGTGTACAGTTTCTCATTATACTGGTTTTTCAACGTGTAATTCACTCCTTTTGGATCATTCAATCCATCCTTTGGCCAGCGCGTCCGCCAACCCAAAAACATTTCATTACTGAAATTGAAATGAAAATAAAACAAACATGTGATCAGAAGGAAAAAAGAAAAAGTGAGCATCTTTTTAAACTGTACAGATGGCATAATTTACACCCAAGATACAATTCATTCTATAAAGATTTACACGGTTGTTTACTTAAAAATTAACATTTTCCAAATTTGTCTGACACCTGATTTCCAAGCAATGTTAAGGTTGTTTCTTAAAATCTGAAGGAAATAATATTTAAAAACTAAAGTAAAGGCAATTAATATACGTTTAAACAATTTCCTTTACAAAAAAGTGAATTAATGACCACAAATTCTTGTATTTCAATGTCCCTCCAGGAAAATGCCATTTTCCTCCAAAATTACACCCCAAAAATGCAGCAAAAGTGGGAAATTATGCCACAAACTATGCCAGAAACGACTAATTATGCGGTCAAATAATGTGGAGATTTGTTGTGCTGCTGATGCAACTTGTACATTTACAAGCAAACAATATACAAATTTAAAATAAAGAAAAAGAAGAAAAAAAAGACTACAGTGGAGATCTCAAATCAAAACATTGAAAGCCACTAAAAATTGAGGCAATCGACATCTGAATACAAAAAAAAAAGAAAAAAATGCATATGAAGTTATGCAACAATTTTTATTATTAGCATTAATGATAAATACTGTTAGGTATCATTAACATTACCATTCATATAAGATTTGTAAAGAAACCTAATTTAATTTTTAAATAAAATAAAAATCAATTCCTGTTAACCCTATAATATGATCAGGCCTACCTTTGTATGAAAAAAGTATTGTTTTCTAACAAAATAATAAAAATGAAAATTTTCTTCACTTTACGATAAAGAGAACAAACCAAATAAGTTTAACTCAATGTTCTTATTTTTTCTAAACTTTTAATAATATTTCAGAATACAATACTACCAAGCCAAGCATAATATTGTCACGTTCTACTCTTCTGACGTGTTTCAGCATAAAGCAGCTTTATAAATAAGTTGATTTCGTCACTAAAACCACCCCTATTTCATACTGTATGTTATTCTATAAAAACCCTTGATTGATTAATTATGCTACAAATAGGGAAAACAGCAGAATTATACCCTTAAACCCCATAATTTCAGTCCTAGGGGTGACTTTCCACCCCTGGCCTATGTCTTTGTTTTACAAAGCGGCCAATTTGTAGCGCAGACACTTCAAATTTGGCGACTTTTCTTAGCTTGTTATTCACAAAAGAAATCTGAATGATAAAAGTGCTGGTTGGATCGTAACGAATGTGACGATTTTCCAATGGGTGGTAAGGAGAGGGTGAAGAAGAAGTTGACTTTAAGAGTGTTGACTATGTGTATTTGGAGTAGGACTGGATTAACAATTCTGTTTTGTTTGTTTTTAAGGGTTTTACGGCACTTGCAACACAATAAGGTCATATCAGCGCCAGTAAAAAGGAAGAAAATGGGATAGTTAAAAGGTCTAGAATTACAATTAAAGCATCCAAGAATAAGGCAGACAAAGGGGAATTGGTTCAAATAGGAACAGATGTAGATTCCAAGAGCACGCCATCAATGTACTCAGTTTGAGATCACCTAAAAGTCTCATCCAGACACAAGCACAGGTCCCCACTAAGAGGAATACACTCAAATGTTTACAAATCATATAAAATACATAAAAACAAAACATAACACAAGGATTTACAAGGAAAAAAATATCATCCCCCAAATCTAACTATACATTTGACTGTTTCCCTCCCAGCCAGGGTATCCGGTCAGGGCCAGGACAAAACCAAGTAATCTCATTCCAAGACAAAGACAGAAAGCATGTTGGAAAACATACATAGGGGGATAGAAGACACAGTATGTACCTCCCTGCCCACTATGGGAGGTCAGAAACCCCACCCAGATTAACTAATAATTCTCATAACAGATTGGAGAATTAAACAAAATATTTTAAAGTGTTTAGCTAAATCCTTACCCGTGTTCTGATCTAGTTTGCTTGGCGTGCCTAACCATCTTAAATCTTCCAATGTGTTCTGGTGGCCTCGTCAGCAACAAACCGGATTCTTGTATTCTGATGAGAGAGAAACAATTAAATATTTCCATGTCATGTTTAGATACCTCATTTATAATTTACACCCTGAAGTAAATAAAAATAAATTTTGGTATAGGGAGCACGATGATAAGACATTGTACTTCCAACTGGAAGACCAAGATTTGAGCTCTGTTGTCACGCCTTCTTGGTTACTTGAATCGAGAAAGTTAGTTCTTAATGCTCGATTTGCAACACTGTATTGCAGCTGATGTCTGGATAAACTTGGGTCTTCTCTTGAGATTGGCCCTAACGAAAAGTGTGTAAAAACGTTTTTATGTCAGGGTGATTTAGATTTTAAAAATTTACTTTATAGCAAGAATAATTTTAAAATTGGAGACTTGGCTAAGACCATATATGTTATTGAGCTGAGAAAGTGTGTATGAAACAATGCTAGACAAAGTGAGAAAGAAAAATACAAGAAAAAAAACAACCTTTGTCGAGGCAGGCTAACTTTTTGGGATGGTTTTCTTCTTGTATTTTTCTTTCTTACTTTGTCTGACACTGTCTCACAACAGTTTTTCAGATCTTTCTCTCACAACAGTGCCTGCTCCCTAATTTGTCACTTTTATATTTTATTTAGGATAATGAATATAGTTTCAAAAGGTAAGAGAAACTACAAGATGTGACAGTGCATGACATAACCAGTCGGGAGGTGAAAATTTTGGATTTGCATTTTTTTTTTTTTTCGTTTTCTGAAAGAATATGCTCCCCAAAGCATTTTAATCTTTATTTGAAGTAAATCGGGTGATTTTCATGAAGTTATGGTCGGATGTATTGGAAAGGTAGACAGCAACTTTTCTCAAATTTAAAACTTTTTCAACTTGACTAGCTGTAACAAATATTTAGAAGTGAAATTAAGATTTTATATTTCCCAAAGATGTACAAAAAGGGTTGATTTAATCATTTATCCTAACTAAACTTGGCAATATCTCAGTTCAAACCTTTTCACCATCCGACTGATTATGTCATTCACTGTAACAAATGTCTATTTCTGATCATTTAAATTTAAAATTCAGTGTTTGGCATGTCCTTCAAACCGACATGATGCCAGTTTGAGGCATTGGGACACAAAGTTCCTCTCAGGATGAATAAAGAGAAATCATTACTATATATATCATAATATATATAATTGCAGTTGTTCAATGGAATTTTTCATTAGGAAACATATTTTTAAGAGTTAGCAGAACAATCCTGAAAAAGTAAGAGGGATGAAGATCATCCCTATATTGTGATAATAATTCAATATCACAGACATGGGGGTCCCGATAGCTCAGTTGGTAAAGCACTCGCGTCACAATCAAAGGGACTAAGATCGATCCCGGGTGCAGTCGCGATTTTTATTCTGACTCCCCTGTGTCACCCAGCAGTGATTGGGTAGCTGGGTCTGTTAGATCTGGCAGAAGGTTCTTTGTGATAGACTAGAGTCCTATCCAAAGGGTAGCAAGCAATTGCTATTGTCCGTTTCACGCTATAGAAAAAAACGGGATAAACTCTGGCTCCATGGGCCTGATGGCTCTGAAGAACTTTTTTTTCCATAGACATGAATGAACAACTCCACCTTCCATCCCTTTCACCCTAAAACTTCTCAAGCCATTATTGAAGCACCTTAACTTTAGCCATATGATCTAACAATGTTTCCAAACCATAAAGCGCTTAGAGTCTGGTGTCTCAGAGTTATAGCGCTATATAAGTTTACAGCATTATTATTATTATAAAGAAAAAGGGAACAGTTCTGGAGAAGCATCAGGTCCAATGAGATTAGGCTTATCTTCATCTCTTGGACATCTGTCCGATGTCATAAAAATGGGAGTTTTGTCAAATCTCATGCTTGATTTGGGGTCTAGCGTCTGGCACAGGCTCATGTGGGCTGTACCAAGGACAAGTGGGTGGCATCCTATTATGTCCTATGTTCACTTTCTCTAACTTTTCTTTTATATGTACAATCCAAATTTAGTTCAGCACGCAATGCCAATGTTTCTTGACAACATATTCAATCTTTAAAAATGAATAGTTAAATAAGCAAGGTATAATATAGTACAGAATTGCTCTGAAGAAACATTTGGAAAATCCTTTCATAACTTAAGGTAGCTCACTTGTCCAGCGTGGCTCATCGGTACGGTCTTTGCTTCGTACCCAAAAGGTACCAAGTTCGATCACCCGCCACTGCGCTGTGTGGCCTTGAGCAAGTCACTTCACCTAAAGTTCAAATTGCGGAGCTGCACTGCGGCTGATGCCTGAAGTTATTCCAGTCTTCCCTTGGAATAGACCCCAGAGAAAAAATTTCCCCTGTGGGATGAATACCACATAAAGAAAAGATTTGGATTCAAAGTCAGAGACATTATACTTTGTATAAACTGTTACCTGGCTGAAAAGTCATCGTCCTCGTTCCCCCATCCCCAGTAGGAATTGGAGTAACCATTGATTCGTTTAAAGTTGTGTTTGTTCATCGCAACCACTCCACCCGCATAATTGTAATACATTACACTGCAAAAGGACAAATAATGAAATAATAATAATAATAATAATATTAATAATAACAACATTAATAATAATAATAATAATAATGATACTAATAACAATAATAATAAGTAAGAAGAATATAATAATAATAATAATAATAATAATAATAATAATAACAATAATAATAATAATAATAATAATAATAATAATAATAGTAATAATATAAACAAAAATGATAGCCTCAATGATATAATAAAGGAAAACCACTCCTAATGTGTTAACATTGAAGGCTCTTTTCTTAGTATGAACTATAGCTATATCTGTGTGATTGTGACATGAAATATAAAAATCTGTTCCATATGGCCTGCTTGGGGAGGGGGGGGGGGGGGGGGAGGAAGGGAGGTAAATGAAGCCTTGTGAAGTCCAGTGAACAGAGTGAAATCATTATTCTGTGGTTCTAAACGAAAATTGAATTGGCAGTCTATTTTGTGAAAATTCATATTTTACTAATATTCTTCAATGGAATAGAATGACAATGGATCTTATAAACAAAAATAATTTAGTAAGTTTTACTTACATGGACTTCGAAAACAATTCGAATTTCAGCCCCTGATTCACTCTTGACATATTTACAGATTGAGATAGAAGGTCGCAATAAAATTCTAATCCTTCATTTCGAAAATGTATTTAATCATTTTAAGGGGACCTGCTTGCTCATTTGGAAAAAAAACTTTTTTGAAAGGAAAAGGGATGGTAGCAGTTCCAGGTGTAATCCATGTTTCTTCTCACCTCTTGAACTTTCTTTATTTTTTATTTTTTGGCACAATAATCACTAAATGTTCTCATGTACTTTAAACTGGGTGCCAAGCTAACATCAACACTGAACACGTAACACAAGATATGACACCTTTAAGGCGCTATTCCAATTTTTTTTTTCCAACAGAGGCAATGCCAGGCATTCATTCCACACCTGAGTGCTAGGAGGAAACATGTGTAGAGAGCCTTTCCCAATCCCAAGGACTCAACTTTGCTCAGCCCACCGTGGGACCAACAAGTCAGAGGATGGAGACCACATGACCACTCTGTCCAGACAGCAGTGATTGGGTAGCTGGGTTTGTAAAATCAGGCATCATATTCAAAAGAATGAGAGCAACTGTTCATTATCCACTTCAATCGACAGACAACAGAATGAACCCAGGTTCCATTGGCTCTATGGCCCTGAAGATCTACTACCTTTTTTTCTTATCAAGCTTACTGATATCTCATTTCGTCAATGGCCGATGCCAAATGACGGGCATATTCATCACACAGGTAGAGATTTCTGTCATCCTCAGGGAGCAAGTCGACATCCTGGAATATCATACAGTCAAAGTTGCTGATGCGTAGAGCTTCCAAATATCCAACATTCATCAACTTGCCTCGGTTGAACTTATCAGTACCAGCCTGTGATTGGAATATTGTATAAATGCTAACTATTAGTATGTAGATATATTATTTACTGTAGAATAAACGATTTTACCCTTGAATGCAACAGCAGCAAAGGCTTTTCCTCTGCAAGTCCTAAAAATCTGAAATTTGCGTATAGAAGTTTTTTTTTAATATATTTTTTAAATGATGTACTTACACCTATTTAGAAAGCATTCAGAAATTATTGTTTTGTTTCGATCCTACAACGCCAGCCTCTCATCTCACATTCAATATTTAAAGACTTATTCATCAAGTTTTCTTCACAAAGGGGAAACTCAAATCACCCACATCACTTGTCTTTGTCACTTAAATTGAAGCTTCTATTCTATTTTGTTCTTAGATATTTATGGCCAAAATGTAAAAGGAAGTAGTGACAGTGTACAGCAAATGTATTCATTTCACCTGCTCAACCACAATGACTCGGTAGTCAATCTTTTGTTTCTGTAACATCGGGTGCAGACGTCTCAACAAGATGTGCAGGTGATGTAGTCTATCCCTGAAACAATACAGATAAATAAATTTTAAAATGACCCATCACCTGAAACCTTTATTGAATTGTCACTGATGCATGGGTTATTGCAATTGTCACTTATAATAAACGATAAGAAAAAAAATTTCTTGGAGAAGAATAACGTGAAACATGTCTTTTAGTCTAATTTTAGTTTTATATCGCACATTTCCATGATTTCATTGTGCCCTATGTGCTTACAATTACAATGCTTCGTATTCATATATTCCCCAAGCTAGCCGTATCAGACCAAACAGTCCATCCTGTTTGTAGCTCAGCAGCATGGTGTTTCTTCTTTTGATTAATTCAGCAATTTTGAGAATGGCCAGTGACTGGATAGGTAACAATAATTACTAAACTCTGGCCCTTGTACTGTGTCCTTGGGTAAGACAATTTACATACATTATCCAAGATGCCATGTCTCTTCCTACATATCATATTACTGTTGTTTTGGAACCCCCTATAAAGTGCTTTGAGCACATTTATTGGATATAGCACTATATCAAAGTTAAAGTGAAAAAAAATTAATTGTTTACATTTTGTAATAAATAAATCTTACCAATACTAGGCACAGGATTTTTTACTGGAAAAAAAAAGAGAGAAAAAAAAAGACAAAGTTCTCAAATGATGTACCTGTAAGGGATGATAATAGCGACACGTTGCCAAGATTTACAGTCCTTGGGCTTCCACATACCACCATTCTCTATTTGTGGGTTATCTGCTACAATACTCTCCTCTGACGGGTCTCCAAAAATGTCAACATTGGCATCTCCTGCAATACAACCATCATATAGTTTAATGGTAATAGCCATGAATTGAAAAGTTGGTCAACTGTCATTTAAGCAGCTCACAACAAATAATTAAAGCACTTAATAAAAACTAATAAACAAAAAATGAATATAACAATAACAGCTTAAAAAAAAAAAAAAGAACAAAATACCAATTATAGAACGTTTTGGGCTCAAAACACTTCTTCAACCAATAGCAAAAACAATAAAAACATAAATACACCACTTGAAAACCAGTATAGATGCCTGTCTAGTAATTGGTTGAGGAAGAGTTTTGAGCTCGTCACATTCCGTGTTTGGTAATTTGTTCTTATTTGAAGCTGTTATATTCATTTTCGTTTTATTACTTTTTACAGTTCACAGCTTATAGAAGCTTTGTATCACTGTAGCACTTCATAGCAGCCCGATGTGCAAAGGACAGACTAAGGTCTAAGATAAACTGTCATTTCATTGGCATTTAAATAAAATGGGGAAAAAAAACATTATATGTAAAATGAAACAATAGCAACAAAAAAAAATTATTAAAAAATGACTTCATTGTCATGAAGTTTTTGAACAATATTGAGACTTTTAAATGCACTGCAGACTTTTACTACCAGGACCGTACCATAGTATGTGAAATATCTAACAGCTCACAACTTTGGTGACAACATTACTGGGAATTTAGGGAGGGAGGGGGGGGGGGAATACCCTGATACAAAGAGTGGACAGGATCACTGCCAGAAGGGACACATGATTCTAATTTTGTTTTCGTAAAAAGGAAGAAATAATGACAGGCCAATGATTATGATTTCTTGGGACTTATCACGCAACTACAATACTAGTAGAAGTCAATGACACACTTCTGTACAGTGGGGGGGGGGGGGGGGGGGGGGGATACCCTGATACAAAGATTGGACAGGATCACTGCCAGAAGGGACACATGATTCTAATCTTGTATTCGTAAAAAGGAAGAAATAATGAAGGGCCAATGATGATGATTGCTTGGGACTTATTACACAACTACAATACTCGTAGAAGACAATGACACACTTCCGTACAGTATTGTAAAATTGTATTGAATGAACACACAAATAGAGTACTTGCTAGCTTCTAGTACGCCAAATTCCAGCATGCTCTGCAATACAACAAGCTGAAGCTGGGTGACCGTATTTGATCCATATAATAAGTTGTTGCCTCTCATGAACATCAGATTTAAGTGCACCCAGATTCTAGCACGCTTTTTGGCTTCTCTCAAAAGCATGCTAGAATCTTCTTTCGTTCTTCTTTAGGTAATTTGCTCACTGACAATTTTAGTGACTCCTGAAATTAGATGTTTGATAGATAATCTATCAAAGGTCTAATTTCAGGAGTCACTAAAATTGTCAGTGAGCAAATTACCCAAAGAAGAACGAAAGAAGAAAGTAAGACACCCAACCCCGTGGTAAGAGTGTTATGCCAAACAATTTGACCACCATACCATTTGTTCATTAATTTAAAAATTTACCTAAACTGTCATAATCCAGCTGACACCTCCCATGTTCTGAGTGGTCAAGACGAGACATCTCAATAAGTGTGTTTGGCATTGTAACAATGCAGTGACTTCTGTAGTTGAACAGAGCAAATCCCAACAAGGAAAAGTAAGTAAGCCATAATGCCTGCTTCCCAAAACGCTTGAGACGGGCAATTCTTGACCTTAAGATAAATCGCAGTCTCATCTTTGGAAAGGGATTCGTCAACAACAGTGAGACAGGTCTGCAAAAAGGAGGGGAAAAAAAAAGTTTACATACACAAAAAAAAAAAAAGATTAAGTAGAACAAATGAAAAAAATATTTATGAAAAAGCATTATTATCATCTCGAGATAAAGCAATACAATGTTTTGTTGTTGGGGTTATTATGAATCTATTCCATTTCTAATTTTTGTTTTTGGAGAAGGTGGGGTTAAATTTTTTGCCCGTATTTTCACATATGTTCCCAGGCTCCAGGCAGTTCAATATCATTATAGCACCGTATGTATTGATGGAGAAATCCACTATCAAAGAATTGATCTTTTATCAGGAAAATAGCTCAAACTGATCCAAGGAAAGTATTCACTTCACTTTATGTTAAATGGTACGAATTGTCTCAAAATTGTATCAATCTGAATTAATTGAATATTTAAAATTTTAAGCTGAACTTTAAAAATTTGAGTCAAAAATAAAATGTTCATAATCAAGAGTGAATATATTTCTTGAAGTTCAAAATATTCTGTATTTCCCGGAGTTTTTCTTATTATAATTCTTATTTTATACTCAAACCTCTTCATATTGTTCATTCGGACACAATTCCAGCTGGATGCAGTGAGTTACACTTAAAGTTAAATCTTTAAAAAAACATCAGCTTGATAAAACAATAAGTTCAAATTGTTCTATTCTATCTGGAATTGATGTTTTTAATATTTAATAGATTCAAAGACCTCTTTAAATCGAGGTTTAATGAGTTAGATTACTTTATGAAAATTGTTTGACCTCTCCCGTAATTGTATCAAGTTGGTGAGAAGTAATTGTGAAGGCCGGCAAGGAAGCACCTAACTATATCCTGCCATTTCCATTCTATATTGAGCTAAGCAATCCTAGAAATAAAATATTGATGATTAAGAACTGTCTGATTACCTCTTGCAATGACTTTGATATCTCGCATCAAATTGATGAGATTTGAAGAAATTTAGAAGTCAGACAACACCATCACCTGAAACATAAATGACACTGATCAATTTTTTAATAAAATAATACGGCTCTTTTTATGTTTCCATTACATCATTATCTAATACTTTTCAATCGTCCGGAACCAAAGTACTTTGCTATTATATTATAGATCAAAAAATTATCAATTCAACTTAATTAACTCAGCCCAAATCTGAGTTTAAACTTTTATTTATAAATGCCAGATGAAAAGCGCATGTTATGAAGCTTTTACTATCTGAATTTACTGAGGCACAAGAGTCAAAATTGAGCTTAGTGAATCACCAAATGATAACCTCCTGATGTGTTGACTATCAGATGAAACAGGAATAGAACATAAATGTCAGTGGCTGGCTCCAGGTCCATACAGTCGCCACTCAGGAAAGACCCGTGATCAAACATCAAATTTCATGGGTTATATATAATACATAGATATTTATTAAACAATAATATACATTATAAGATCAAATATACATAGAAACATGATACAATTACAATACATAGTAAGTTATAGTCATAGGCGTAGAAGTAGACCTTCATAAATGTCCACCTATTCAATTCAAAATTGTGTTTTGTTTTTCCCGTTACTGATACTAGATATAACTATTATTGGTTAATTAAAGTTAAAAGGCACTCGGTCTTATTTTTTCTTATTCTTAGGTTTAGTAGTTAAAAGAATACTTGAGTTGTTTCTCTCAGCATGAGCTTACACGGAATGCTGTGATTATCCCCAGACACCTGTCTGGGGATAATGAAAATTCGTTATCCCCAGACACCTGTCTGGGGATAACCAAATTTCGTTATCCCCAGACACATATTTGAAACTCTGCTCTTTTAAACAATTATCCACATTCCAGAATATGGAATGTTTCCGAATGCACATAGAAATAAGGAAAGTTAATAAAATATCTATAAAAACATAAAATTAACCAACATTAAATCAGTTGTTACTACATATATACACAATATGCGTCGACTTCGAAGTGGGTGTCATGGCTAAATGGTTTAGTCATCTGCCCTGGAAGTTTTACCGTTGTGGGTTCGAATCCTGGTTCCGACACTTTTTTTTTTTAAATTTCGTCTTCTTTTTACAGAACGTTGCAAGGGATAAATGTCCCATCCATCCTCCCCCCACATCTTTTTTTTTTTTTGTGCGAGTCTATTCTTTTCTCCTTTTTGTTTGGCCTTTTGTTCCGTTTCTGAGCATGAATTTCTTAAAATTGTTTTTAATTTATAAAAAAAATATTGTTTGTTTTTTTCTCCTCTATCTGACCATTTGTCGCTCTCACAATATTTCTGTTTGTTTGCTTTTTAATTATTTATAATTTATCGTTTTTAGACACTTTTTGAGATCGGATTGGGGACGAATATGACAATTTGCTAGAGAGAGAGAGAGAAAGAGAGAGAGAGAGTTTGAAAAAAAAAAAGAAGTGGGGGGAGGGTGGATGGGACATTTCTGGTAAAACTTCCAGGGCAGACGACTAAACCATTCGGCCATGACACCCACTTCGAAGTCGACGCATATTGTGTATATGTAGTAACAACTGATTTAATGTTGGTTAATTTTATGTTTTTATAGATATTTAGATATTTTATTAACTTTCCTTATTTCTATGTGCATTTGGAAACATTCCATAGTCTGGAATGTGGATAATTGTTTAAAAGAGCGGAGTTTCAAATATCTGTCTGGGAATAACGAAAGTTGGTTATCCCCAGACAGGTGTATGGGGATAATGACAGTGACAGCCTACACGGAAGGCCTACCCAAATTGAAAAAACAGCGGCCGTCGCCCAAGACAAGTTTTAGTCTGTTTTTAACTTTCTACACTAACCCATCTCTACCTTGTCATCAGAGTGATCAAAATATCTGTTCAACAGCTAAATCACATCCGTTCAAATGTATATATAACAATCAGATTATCAGTGGGCGATTCACAAATTCGTGATTCCGTGTGGAAGTATTTGCGTATTCGTCATAAAGATATCTTGGAAATGAAAGTAGTTGACTTGGAAACAGGAAGTCATCGTCCTTAATTTGAATGGGTGAATAATGTAAAAAGGATGATATTTTCGCATAGAATTCCTTGTATTTTCGCCATTTCGTTGTCAAACGGTGAAAAAGTGTATCAAACTTATATTATTTTGAATTAGATAGAGTGTATTAAAAATCAATCAAGAACTTCAAATTTTAAAGTTCTTGATTGATTTTTTTTTATTTTTTTTAATTTTATTTGAGGGGGGGGGGGGGGGGGGGGGGGTCACGTGTTTGATAACTTTGAGATGATCAAAAAAATAAAAAGAGTTTTGATCATAGAATTAAAATAAGCATAATATTATGATTATGATTTAGTTCAGTTTATTCATCACCCCTCGCCACCTCAAACCGAATCGTTTAACTTTATTTTCTCTCTATTATAGACAAGCTTAGCTGTCCGTTCAATGAACGATGCCCGTTTAAACGTGATGATAAGTGATAAGTCGATCAACTTAAAATTTCTGATTCAAGTTTTGAATAACATTTGAACTCAATTCCATTGTCTTAATATACAATATTATATTTTTCGACTCTACAGAGATTTTTATTTGGGCACGGAAAGATATTTTCTGCATCGTGTATATTTCTCTCATTTATCGTAAAAAATCTTTCCCAATTATAAGAGCCAAAAACGGTTTATATACACCTGTGCAATAGTAACTTAATGATTAATAAGTCTATTCATTTCAGTTTTCAGAGGCAAAACTAGACACAAGTTATACCTACTCCTGAAATGAGAATTATCTTAAGCAAAATTTCATCACATGCATGCATAATCCTAAACGTAGACGACCCAACAAAAAAAAAAACCCACACAAGTTGGGTTGCACTGCTTCAGAAAAAGAGGAAAAATTCGACGCAATAAAGTCAGTATCGGGAGTCAATATATAATGTTACCTAGGTCATTGAGCTCACATATTGGAGTCAACACAATGATAATACTTCGGTCATTGACCCCCCCCCCCCCCCCCTCCTCTAAATTATAGTATCTGACATCAACTGCACACACTATGAAGGGACTATTCAGACACACAAAATTTGTGTTGATTGACCATAGAGGATGATGACGAAATAAGCCATGGCTCACACTTTTTTTTAAACATAATTTTTAATTAGACATTATTTTTAAAAGAAATTTATCCTCGATTGCGGAATTTTTGCCTGGAATGCAGAATTGCGGAATGTAAACCAATTAAGCAGAACGATTCTGCAAAAAGCGGAAGGGTAGGAGCCTCTGCAGGGTCTCAATGCTTGCACCACTTTTCAATCACACTTTAGCATTTTTCTAGTAATTATACAAGATATGTCCGTGCACTGGTGATAGGGTCCACAAAGTTACTACTATGTACTTCAACGAGATGACGTGGTAGTGGTAGGGGAAATGCATAGCTATATGTCCAATATCATTCTACGAAGCTAACCCATCTGAATGAATGATGCTCCCAGGAACAATATTGTCATGAAATAGTGGGAGGACAGTGAACGGTACGCCTCCTTGGAAATAATTACAGTCTATTCCGATTCCGGATAATCGCAACACCTAGGGATCAGTGAAAATGTTGCGATAAACCCAAGTTGCAATTAACCGAAGTTGAGATTCCTGTCCGCAACATTTTACACAAATACGGTAAACTCAAACCAGTTGATGTAAACATTGTTCTGAGTCCACCATAGGCTGACCAATTTGATTGGAATAAAAACCATATGGCAGCCCTGTATAGATTCTGACAAGCAAAATTATCTTTGAGGCAAGCCGACATCTTAAGATTGGATTAACTTTCCCTCTTTTGTTCTTAACATTTGTGAAAGTCAAAGAGATTAGACGTGATGAGAGACAATGAGCTCTCATCAGACCTGTTGGTTACAATGCGCAGCTGTTGTCAACCCCAAAACAAAGGATATCATCTCCCAGTCTCTCCTTACAAGGGTCATTTTCTCCCTGTTGTCTTGACTATGCTCAGCCCCCTCACCTCATATCTAATAGTCACAGATGACTGCATAAACCCGAATGCAAAGCCCTGTCCTCTTTTGTCTCTAAACGTGTGGTGGCACACTACTGTAGCATTAAACACCGTCCACACTCGATTCTCCAACCTGTCATGATTTCACCTTGAAGTCAAAAAGTTGTTGCGATTAACCAGTGACTTTTATGTAGAATTAATTCCGTTTCTTGAGAAATGGTGTGATTAACCGAAAGTTGCGATTAACCGAGTTGCGATTATCAGGAGTGGACTGTAATAGGAATCCCTGTCCCATCTCTCTACAGACTCCCCAAAATACCCAATGACCCAGGACTGCACTTTCTTCTCACAACAAAAATAAATAATCATAAATATAAACATTAATATAAAGACTTTTATGATTGTAGACATTTCAATGCCCTTTGTAGTGCTTCAATTATTTCCCAATCATTTCATTTGGAACTATATTTCCATGTTATTCTTTTTGTACTCATACATAGTACAATAGTCTTATTACATCTACCATATGATAACACTAACACCGAATGATGCAGTAATGATAACTGCCTTAAACAGGACAAAAATAGGGTCTGTATTGTCATGATACATCCCCATCTGAAACTGATCACATCTACAGACTTGACTTAGAGATCGACTAGACGCCATCCACTGAGCCACAAACGCTTTATTTGGGAAATCAGTTCCGTTCCTGAACTGTCTGATAAAGTTTTGATCTATATTGAAAATTGTTCTTTCTTTAAACTGTAAAAAGCAGATGGCACAGGACCTCTGCTTTGTACCAATGCCAAAATTGTATTCCACTAGTATCATAGACCTTTAGTATATAGTAGTAGTATTAGTAGTAGTAGTTTATATATAGTTAAAGTAGTATAGTAGTTTTGTATTGTTTTATAGTGTGTATTGTAGTAATAAAAGTTATGATGGTAATGATGATAGATAATGCTTGCGGAAATGAAAAGATGAGATGATGATAGATGAATTAATGATGTGAAATATCTGACATACATGATAAAAAATAAAGTAATAATGATTCAAAATTATTTAAACATCCTTTTATTTCATTTATGCACATATACATTTTCAAAAGTAACAGACCATAACTTGATGTTGCTTTCGAAATAGATACTAATATAAGTAATAAATAATGTTTACTATTAGTCTAATGGCAAGGTTGAAAAGCAATGCTTTTGTATTCAAATTTCACAAAGAATTCTTCGCAATGAAAGAAAAACAGAACCCAAATGATTCCAGACATTGTGACAATAAAGCAATGGTCATATAATATTATGGTCACTATTATAGTCTTTTGAGCCAACGTTATGAACCATTCCGATAATTATTCAAAGGCCTCATATCTAGTCAAATACGATAAGTGAAGCAAATCTTCTTTTCAGGTCGGAGTTAAAATTTTTCCTTTTTGCCAAGTTATCTGAACCTATTCTTGAAGATGTTAATATAAAAAAGCTTTAATATTAATAATACGACATTCTGAAACTTTTAATTGATGTATTTGAAAAAAAAGAAAGAAAAAGTAATAAGTAAATGAATAAAAAATAATAAATAAAGAACGATTGACAGGTAAAGTGGGGACAGCGTAGCTCAACGGTACGATCTTTGCTTCTTACCTTTATTTTTATTATATTTTATTTTAAATGTTTCATTCACGTGGACGAGTCCTAAAAGTTTCAAATGGCGCTTTGTAAGCTTTACTCTCGTCATTCATGAATTATAGAATGAAATTGTATTTCCTGTTGGCTGAAGAAGGGTTAAGCCGATGTGAACTTATTTGCAGGTCTGATAACCCCAATTGTAATGGGCTCATTATTTTAATGGAAATACCATCAAACCGACGCAAAATGTTGCGTATTACAACAATGTTAAATCTGGCCCTTGATTAATTGCTTTCGGTTATCAGACCTGCTTACTAATGTGTGCACCTAGGGTTACACCCGTCGTTTTTCATTTTATGAGTATTTTATTCCAAAGCCGTCAAATTGATTTTTCTTCAATAGTTCATACAATGCGGAGCTTCAAAAGGATCCAATGATGAGATACGTTAATAAAGAAACAACCCACCACCACATCTTGTCCATAGACTTATACAAGCAGATGTTCAACGAGTGTCTTTTTGCTTGCAAAACTAAAAACCATAAATTCTTCTTTAGGTTTGATAGTGGTTGTGTTAAAGTTGTATTCTTTAAATGGTCGCGCTCTTACGTGGACGATGTATTATTATTATCATTATTATTATTATTATTATTATTATTATTATTATTAGTATTATTATAGTAGTAGTATAGTAGTAGT
>NC_088372.1:14895170-14907670 GCF_034508935.2 Berghia stephanieae | reverse complement strand
TGATGATGATGATGATGATGATGATGGTGACGATGATGGCAACTCACCAGACTGATTGTAGGGGTTCTCCCCAAAGTGAACAGCATCTTTTCGTCCTTTCATGATGGGTACCCAATTCACTGTGTTAATATGCGTCAATGAAGGGTTTCTGAGGAACAACACCTTCCCATTGGATATTTCTGATGGTGAGAATATGTTATTAAATAATACATGCATGGTACTAAGATTAACCTATAAGCTATAATGTTATGTCCTGAAGGTCCCGATGCTCGGTAGTGTCTCTTTTCATGTTGGTGAAAAATATATTTTTTTTAAAATGTGTCTTTAACCATCCTGTCTAATAGATTATGAATGTTAAAGTTAAATGTTACAATTACATCTGTGTGTTAGTTAGGTCTGTTTTGACAGGAAGAACTGGAGAGCACTTTACTTAATTGCATATCGCTAATAATTTTAGTTTTCAAAAATACCTACACAGTACCTATATTTAAATTCAATCTCGAATATGCGCTTGTATTTCCTAGTACCAAACTTAATTCTAACAAAAGAGAATAGAAAAATAAAACAAAAAAAAAAAGAAACAAAACAAAAACACCCCTCCCTCCATAAGTAAATAACTTTCATGTAAATACTCAGGGTTTTAGGATTCGAAAGAATTTTTTTTTTTTAATATTCTAACCCATTCGGTTGTTTTTCAAATCTCAAAGATTGAATTCCGAGTTATATTGGATTGTTTTTCAGAGCCATTTAAACATTATCCATATAGAGTTTTGATATTAAACAAACAAACAAATTAATAAATAAAGTTATAATATATCTAAATGATGAAAATAGAAATAATAATCTGCTAAGTTACTAAATCAAATAAATCAGTGAATACAAAAGAAATAAAGAAATAAATTGATAAATAAATAAATGAAATTGATAGATTATAAAAAAACATAAATACATATGTAGATGTCGAAATCGATAGTCTCACAACCACATCTCTGTCCACACCAACCTTTTAGCTTTGGCATCATGAGTGTGGTCAGCCCACGTACAGGAGTCACATCTGCACCGGTCAAGGTCACCATTAAACTGTACTCCACACCTACAAGAAGGGAAAGATAAACAATAAACGATTGAAGTTTGTCTGTTATTCTACAGCACTGGTCGATTGTGAATTTATTTGAGTGAGGAACCGTGGCCTTCGTTATGTTATGACCTGACACTGAAATCCAAAAGGACTGGCAGTTTGACGTCATTATTTGGTTTTTGCACCGCCTAGTGAGTTGTCGTTAGTAGTGCTCATGGAAACAAGTCATTTCATTGGTTGAACTATTGAATACAACTCACGATTTGTTTTCTTTTGTGGCAAAAGACTGGCATTTTGACGTCATTTTTTGGTCAGTATCAGGCCATAACTTTACGAAGGCCACGGAGTAACCCTCCAGTTACCGATCACACTTTAAATTTTGAGCGGGCTACTACCATATGGGCCCAGATACTACCCAATTCTAAAATAAACTGCTCATGGATCGTATGAAGATAATATAAATCTATCAACAGAACTGGAAGGGAGGGGATATGATAATTATGGAAAGGGAATGCAAATGAATTCACAATCGACCAGTGTTGTAGAATAACAGACAAAGTTCAACTTTGGTAAGTATCGTTTACCTATCCATTCTACATCACAATTGGTCGAATTGTGAATTCATATGAGACTTCAAAGTCATATAGTAGCACGCGATGTAAAACGCTGAAAAGCCAGAAAATATTATCGCTTCGAGACTAACCAGATAAATGAATAGTAAAATATAATGAAATATCCCATAAATAATTAGTCAAAATCAATAAATCCATTATACTAAATGTATACCACCCTGCCTGACAATAGGGTAAGGTCTGTTATACGAAGAGATAATTTAAAACCCGAGTTACATATGCATGCACCCTATAGAAACACCTAAAATGTAGCTTCCGTAAAATAGTCTGACTCTACTAAAAGATTAAGTCAAAAGTCAAGGCCAAGGTCAGACCACCAAAAGAAAGCAAATCGTTGATTTTTTTTTTTTACAACAGTTCAACCAATGGGATAGTATTTCCCTTGGTACAGCTTTGTAATCAATTGTACAAAGACATCCATGGAAAAATCTGACAAATCCTGCTTCGGCCCACATAAATAATAAACTCAATTACTCAAAAAACTCGTGTCACGTCATATGTATATTACACTAAGCTGGAAACAAAGACTGCTGCAAATCGTGGGTCGATGCGGCTATTGCATTTTTAAAAAATCAAAAGCCATGTTGTTTGTTTGCATTAAAAATTATATACAACATATTTGCTAAAAAAATACCAAACAATTTGAATCGAAACGAGGGAAAATATGCTGTAGGTCATTGTATATTAGCAACATTGATAAAAACATAATTATAAAAGTAAGTGCATCAGCCACACTACCATATGTCGTTACCCATAGTCCCAAATCAATAAAGATCTAATACCATTAGAAAATCTTTCCAAGAGATGGCAGAGCTGTTGAAAACCAGCTCCCCCTTTTGATCCACCCCAAATGTCTGACCTATCGCCTCCATACTAAGTATGAAAATGTTAAGCCACCTAGGTTAATGGTCAAAGTTACATAAAAAGTTGTCAAATCAACCAATACAGAGTGTAAAATAATGCCTCTCTGAGTGAATACACTAATAAAGAGCGCATACCTAACGCCATATATAAGGAGATGTCTATTAAAATATCTAATTAAAAAAGAGGTAAACAAAATGTCCAACCAGGTCTATTAAGGATCTGTTTAATCCAAAATCAAGAGGAAAACCACCCCTACATAACAGATATCCCTGACAGCCAGTATTAAATGTCAGGTAATCTAGCAGAGATAGATGATTAAGCGCATACTATCCCTGACCCCGGGCAAAGCTGAGGAAGCAAAAAAAAAAAACAAAAAAACCCAAAAGATATCAGGGTCATCGAGGCGCTTTGCCCCTAGCAATTAACTGCCCACCTGACAACGTCTAAAAGTCATCAGGAAAAAAAAAAAAAAAAAGCAGAGATAAACGATTGAGTGCTTAGTGAACACTACCCCCCCCCCCCCCCCCCCGGGCCAGGACCAAATATTAAGCACCTAGAGTCCCGTAGGTCAATAGAGTCGTAATGACAGTTTAAAAAAAAAAAGGATAATCAATCCTGGACATGTCCGGAACCTCACAAGGGGTTTCCATGGCATTGACAATCTATACCCATGCCTGTTCCAAACGCAAATAGCACGAGCGAAGCAGCATAGATCTACATGAGAAAGAAAAAAATAAATATTATATGACCCAAGCATATGAGACACAAAACCGTCTCAAATATTTAAAATATGAATGCCAAAAGAGCTAAAGAAAAACGGCAGAAAACCGTACCACTGATAGATGACTTACTTAGTACATACATATTATCTACAGTCCAGGGCCAAATGCTAAGGGCACCCAGAGTCTGAAAATTATGTGGGTCATATCATTATTATTATTATTATTATTATTATTATTATTATTATTATTATTATTATTATTATTATTATTATTATTATTATTATTATTATTATTATTATTATTATTATTATTGTTTGATTTGCTTCAATATTGATTTTTCATACGTGATTTGTTGATTGGAAATATTATATTCTTGTATGAGTTATATTGGCAATTGCCTAAAAATAAACTTTTGAATTGAAAAATTCAATTGATTATAAAATGCTAGAGTAAAACAGAGATGCTTAAACTTAATGCCTCTTTTACTTATGCGAAATGAACATTTTAGTTCCACCTGGATTGTTATGAGACTACATAAATGCATCACAGCAAAGTGCAACTGTGGATATTTTCTAAATCAAAGAGCTCATTTAATGAATAATGTATGTACTATTTTATATTGATATTGACTTTAACGGATCCGAGGCCAGAATCTAGGTGACTGGATACAACATACAAGCGGAATGAGCTTAACGTCTTCCTTGTCTTGTCCAAATGATAGCAAATAAATTTCATCTGATAATGTGTATAGCCAGAACATCGTACATGAATTTTCTGGATCAAATACAACAATGTCGTCTTTTGTTGCCCCTCCCCCCCCCACCCTTCCCACCTTTCTCTCTCTCTTCTCTCTCTCTCTCTCTCTCTCTCTCTCTCTCTCTCTCTCTCTCTCTCTCTCTCTCTCTCTCTCTCTCTCTCTCTCCCCTTTCCCCGTAGATAAAAAATCTTAACATTATCTCTGATTGCTCGTTTTGCAGCACTGCATTAACTCATGAAATATTTCAGCCTTTCTTTACAAAAAATCCTAACGATGATTAAAGAAATATATAAATGAAGACACATACATGGGCGAATGATAAATTAAAAAACTAATAAACAAACAAACAAAAAAACACAAAACAAACAAGCAAACAAACAAACCACAACAACAACACAAAAACAAACAAACAAACAACTCCCCCCCCCCCCCCCCCCCCCGAAAAAAAAGCCCAAAACCCCACCCAAAATAAACATCAAATATCATTTCATTTCATTTTAATTATACGTGCCATGGACTGTAAACGTATGATTTCCACGAATGATTTCCAAGCTCGTCAGGGGAATTTGGTTGACTTCTCCAACAAAACCAATCAGGACATAACCCGAAACGTACCGGATGTGCTGAGAATAGAAAGAACAAGCTATTATGGTCTGTCTTACTTTTATTTTACATGTTTGTAATTGAGAGCAGACTCTTATTTACAAACAAACAAACAAATAAATAAAAATCAACCCAATGAATTATAAGACTTTCAGCCATCGTTTATCCCAACTGGACCTGCCGAGAACTTATACCGTCTATCTTGATTTTCTGTGGGGGTCCGATAGCTCAGTTAGTAGAGCACTCGCTCCACAAGCACAGAGACCAAGATCGATCCCGAGTAAAGTTGAATTTTTTTCTGACACCTCCCTCTCCCCCACCTCCTGTCAACCCTGCAGAGATTAGGTAACTGGTACGGTTGGACCTTGCGGAAAGTAGTAGCGTCTTATCCAAATGGTAACAAGCAATTGCTATTGTCCTTTTCACACGATAGAAGCTGTGATATACTCCGGCTCCATGGACCTAATGGCTCTGAAGTACTACTGGATTGTCCGTGTATTGTTAGTTTTAACTGTTTTTGTTGTTGGATGGGGAACGGTTTTGAACCAAAATGTTAAATAATAGGTATCTTATTCATTTTGAAATATGTTATATTAATTTTATATTCAACACTTAAAAAAAATAACCCCAGTCCACTTGCACTTTTCATCAATATACAGAGACTGCTCATATTCAACACCAACCACCTAGACCAATATATAAAGTATGAATCTCAACCACAGAATGTTTAAATATTATGACCCCTCTTCTCAGACTGTACATCTAGGATCAAAAAGGTGCTAAACATTATTATTTAGGTAAATCGTAAATTCGTTTTTGGCTTAAATTTGAATTTGTTTGATTTATTATGAGAAGAGAGAGTATCATAATTATCGTAGAGAAATATTTCGGGGATAAATTTGGATTTGTTTGATTTATTATGAGGAGAACGCATCTCGTAATTTACATAGAATGAAAGAAAATTTTTTACATTATTAGGTACCGTCACCTAGGCATTCCATCAAACAAGGTGTCTAATGTGTACAGGGCTCACCCATATTGTACAAGTGAAAAAATCGAGGGTTAATAATTTTGCCCCAGGAAAATAATGAAAGTGCCTGAAGCGTAACTCGAACCCGGGACCTTCCGAATCACAATGCAATGCCTTAACCACTCGGCCACTTCGCCCCCAATTTGTATCTTCATTGATGATTTGGATACAGTTTCTTAATATCTGATTCATACTGACAATAATACTAGAGATAGACAAAGGGTCACAAAAGCAATTACAATTATTCAAATTCATATTAATATTCTTTAATTGAGTTGAAATTGAACGCAATTTTTTGAATTTCATTCCTCGACCTTGAAATTGTATGCAGGACATTGCATTTGATTGCACGATGTAAAACAAAACAAAACAATTTTTTTAAAAAAAATGGATTTAATGAACTTGAATTTACTGTACCATTATTAATATGGCTTAATGCTGAATTTAAGTGCACAATCTTGAACATGTCTAGGTAGGTACAATGCTACAGTAATTAATTTTATTGAAACGTATTGAAGCAAGTTGAAACATTAAATGCACAGCGTGAGAAAATGACAAAATAAAGAGCAGGCACTGATATAAGATACAAATCTGAAAAAGGGTGTATAAAACAGTTCCGGACAAAATGAAGAGAAAAATACAAGAAAAAAAAAACACAAAAAAATCAGCCTGCCTCCGCTGGGGATCGTACCTGACCAATAATCAATAGGTTTGAGGTTCGATCCGAGGCTGATTTTTTGGGGTGCTTTTTTCTCCCTTGCATTTTTCCCTCTACTTTATCTGACAATGTTTCATAGACATTTTTTTCAGATGTTTATTATACAGAGAAACATTATCATGGCATCATTGAACGTTTCTGTTGATGTTCAACTGTGACAAGGACGATATTATTCAAGTTTTTAGAATGGCTGCCTCTATTCTCACCCCCCCCCCCCCCCCCCCCCCCGGCCGATTGGATTACCGAAAAAAACGTCGCCGGCTTTTTGCGATTTGGATTTGATTGATATTTTTTTTTAATTGTGCAACTTGTGACAAGAAACTTAACAAATTACTGCATTACAACCTTTGGATTAAACATACAACAATTGTGGGCTACTGGACTACTATTATGAAGACTAGCATCCGGGGGGTGAGAATAGTCACTTCGTTTTAGAATATGAACTCAAAAATAAATAAACAAACTGAAATGCAACGATTGAGAACCCCCCCCCCTCCCCCCTCCCCCAACCCAAACAAAACAAAACAAAACAAAATAACAACAACAAAACCATAACACAAAGTATATACCATAAAAAGTGCAATTCTCGAAAGAAAACAAATAAATGACAAAATATATTATTTTAACCCACGCCCCCCCCCCCCTCAAAAAACCCCCCAATAAACAAGCAAACAACCCCCAACCCCTCCCCCCAATAAAAAAAACAAGCAACACAACAACAAAATCCAACAAAAATCAAACAAACAAAACAACAACAAAAATCAAAATTAACAGACTATTTAAAGGTATAAAAACAAAACCAAACCATAGAAGTTTTCTTGTGTTTTCTTTCTTTTTATCTATTCTGTTTGTTTGTTTCATTTTTTGTGGATTAAAAAAATGACTTAAATTTTTTTTAAATCTTGCTATAAATATTTTATTTTAAAAAAATCTTAAATCATCAGCTTTTCATCATCAGGTGTGAAATGTAATTTTGATAAATTCTAGAAGATTTTCGTTAAACTACCGATTTGATTCAATTTATGAAAGTGTATTCTGCTTAAAGTACCTTGAGAAAGGAGAGGTCATAGTTTATCTTTGGATCTAGCAGGTTTGTTATTTCCAGGTTTCCCCACACGTACGTGCATCCTTGGTAACGATGACGGAGAGAGTTGTAGTGGAAATGCGTTGAACCATAACTACTGAAAAAATTGGATGATCCAACACACTCTGGTGAAAAAGATTTTGTGATGCTTATTATTAAAGTGATAACTGATGACAATGGTGACGACCACGCCTACGAAGACGATGATTATGGTGATAATGATGACGACGACGACGATGATGATGATTATGATGATGATGATGATGATGATGATGAAGATGATGATGATGGTGATGAGGATGATAATGATGATGAGGAGGAGGAGGAGGAGGAGGACGTTGTTGATGATGATAATGATGCTACTGGTGAGGATGATGATGATGATGATGATGAACAAGCGTCTAACACCAGATACTATGAAATCATATAACGAAACAAACATAAAAAAGCGAAAAAAAAAATAAAGTAACCCCACCCCCCCCCCCTCCCCAAAAAAAACACAACAACAAAAAAAAACAAAAAAAAAACATTAAAAAACAAACAAAAACAAAAGGAAAACAAAAAATAAAAACAACTACAACAAAAATAAAACACAAAAGAAAAAAAGAGAAAACCCCAATCGAAAACCAAAACAAAACAACAACAACAAAAAAACCCCCAACCTTCCACCCCTTTCCTTTCATCAGACACAAGTAAAACATAAAACAAAACATCAGCTTTGAAGGCGGGCACATTAAAAAGGGTTTCTCAAACTTTTATCCTGTACTGTAACTATTGATTTCGTTGGTTTTTTTTTTCATCAAAATTGAATTATTTCTCCCGACTGCTATATAGAAGGAACGATATTGATGTCACTCAGCTCTTTGTTATTGTTTTTATCCAGCCATTTTTATGAGTAGTTCTCCCTTAATTCTATCAATCAGACAATAAATGTTCAAGATTACACATCGTTTTTAGAAGTTGGTATGTTATATCCGGCTGGCGGATATTGTGAGCATTTTGGCTAAATGCAAATTATCAATATGATCATTGATTGGGTTGATAACTGCGAGTTAGAAGGAGCAAAACAAACAAACAAACAAAAAAGCATTGGGATTCAAAAGATCCCTGTCGTATCCGGATATCTACGATAAGCTCGAGCGAGTCTGTTATAATATGGCTTCCATTGTATTGACCCGATGACTCCCTTTATCGCTTCATTCTTACCAGAGGAAGGTTAGGAATCTGGGATAGAAACATAAACATTGATAAGCATCGACAGGATTCGGTTAGTGGTTGGGCGGACGCCGACTCTTTTTGGTCCTCAACGTATAACAAATTAGACTCGTAATAACAAAAATAAACTAGAGCATTTATATAGCGCGATACCCACAAAACTTGCTCAAAGCGCTTTATATAAGAGGGTCCCTTGCCAAAAACAACATTAAACATAGGACGAAAGGAGATGACCTCTGTTTGGCGATGTTACAATTTTTTTTCCGACAGAGACAAAGCTGTTAACTACTCATTTTACACCTGAGTACAGTGAGAGAATGTGAGTTAAGAGCTCTTTCCAAGGACTCAACAATGTGCCCAGCTCAACGAGGGACTCGAACCCAGGACCTTCCAGTCCGAAGGCGACGAGTGTCATATACCACAAGACCACAAAGCCGCACTAAAATTAAGTGAGTAGAGAAAAGCTAAAAAGACAATAAAGAATTAACCTCCCCCCCCCCCCCCGTCCCCAGTTTTGGAAAGATTAGAATCAACCCCGGTCCCAGTTTGATTCCAACCACGACAATACAATTTTTATTTTCTATTGCCACGATCTGGCTGATGGTGGCGTATCAGGTTCGATTCTCATCATGCAAAACGTTTTTATTCCATATTACTTCATTTATCGGGTTCTTAAAAAATCCCAATAAAACTAAACAAAACAACAACAAAAAACCCTCCAAAAAACAACAAAGCAAACAAAAAAACAAAACAAAAACAAACAAACAAAAAAAAACACCAACAAAACAACAAAACAAAATACCCCCCCCCCCCGCCACATAAGACAACAAACAACAATAACAATAATAAAACATAAACAAAGAAAAACAAACAAAATACCCCCCCTCTCCCCCCCCCCCCCCCTACCAAAAAAAAAAATAAATAAATAAATACCCCTCCACCCAATAACAAACAAACAAAAATAAAACCCCAAACAAATGATGGTGACTATGATGATGATGATGATGATGATGATGATGATGATGATGATGATATTAATAAAAACAATCATAATAATAATAATAATAATAATAATAATAATAATAATAATAATAATAATAGTAGTAGTAGCAGTAGTAGTAGTAGTAGTAGTAGTAGTAGTAGTAGTAGTAGTAGTAATAGTAGTAGTAGTAGTAGTAGTAGTAGTAGTAGTAGTAGTAGTATGTAGTAGTAGTAGTAGTAGTAGTAGTAGTAGTAGTAGTAGTGTAAAGTAGTAGTAGTAGTAGTAGTAGTAGTAGTAGTAGTAGTAGTAGTAGTAGTAGTAGTAGTAGTAGTAGTAGACATAATAATAATAATAATAATAATAATAATAATAATAATAATAATAATAATAATAATAATATAATAATAATAATAATATTAATAATAATAATAAAAGTAATAATAATAATAATAATAATAATAATAATAATAATAATAATAATAATAATAATAATAATAGTAGTAGTAGTAGTAGTAGTAGTAGTAGTAGTAGTAGTAGTAGTAGTAGTAGTAAAAAAATTTAAAAAATTGAGCTTTTATATAGCGCAATATCCACTTAACGTGCTCAAAGCGCTTTACAAGGGGTCCCTGGTCAACAGCAACATTTAACATGTAGGACGAGACATGACGCCTGTTAGGCGATATTACAATTTTTCGGACAAAGACAACGCTGTTAACGGCCAGGTACTCATTTTACACCTGAGTACGGTGAGAGAATGTGAGTAAAGAGTCTTTTCCAAGGACTCAACTATGCGTCGAGCGAGGCTCGAACCCAGGACCTTCCGATCCGAAAGCGAGTGTCATACCACTAGACCACATAGCCGCACATTAGTAGTAGTAGTAGTAGTAGTAGTAGTAGTAGTAGTAGAAGTAGTAGTAGTAGTAGTAGTAGTAGTAGTAGTAGTAGTAGTAGTAGTAATAGTAGCAGTAGTAGTAGTAGTAGTAGTAGTAGTAGTAGTAGTAGTAGTAGTAGTAGTAGTAGTAGTAATAATGATAATAATGGTGATGATGATAATAATATCTAATACTAATAATAATAATAATAATAATAATAAATAATAATAATAATAATAATAATAATAATAATAATAATAATAATAATAAGTATAAACAGAATGTGAATATCAATGTAAATAAAGCACTATCTAGGAATATAATATATTATATGTCCAATAGTCACAAAATGGTATTATGCCGGGATGAACATGAAGCTTAAAATTTAATTTTAAGCCTAATTCATGGTTTAAAATCAATAACTTAGATTCCCTATTACAGTTGACGAGATAAAGATTAGAGAAGATGAGGAGGAGAGAGAATGATAGGTCAAGAAATGAGATTGAAAGGAAGAAAGAAGTAGAGAGACAAAAATAAATCCCCGATTTAAGAAGGGTAGAGAGAAGAGGCTTACCTTTCTCCTCCACTTCATCTCTAGATACCCGAGGATCGAACCCCGATGAGATCGAAATGAAGATACATGCAAAAATATGAAATACAGTTACAAGTTTAAATTGTAAACACGCCATTTCAGTAAGAATGTGTTCCAAAATAGGATTCCTATTTATAACACCAGCACCAAATGGGAAGATATCGGGGTAAACTAAGGTGTGTGGTATATGGGTATGTAAAATATCACCGAGATAAAAGACTGCTTTGAAAACGAACACGAAATTTTGATTCCTCCACAACACAAGGCCAGACAGCCAAACAGTCGGTAAGTAAGATGGTGTATATGAACGAAAAACTAATGTCTTCAAACTAGAACATGTTGTACTGCCCTTAAACTGACTAAACGCATTAAAAAATATTTCGGCCAAAAATATTTTGTTTAGAATTTCGATGAATTAAAGTGACCCTAAATTTATCAAATGTTCAGAAACTTTAGACTTCGATAATATTTATAACACCTCCCGTTTAATGATTTTTGACAATTTGGGTCATATTAATTCATCAATCATTGAAGTAGATAATAAAATTTATAGCCAAAATGGAAGAAAAGGTGATTTTTCAGTTAGGCAATTTGTATATTGTACACCGTTGGTTGTTTGGAAGCAATGGTAAAATGTGTGTGGAAGGAGTGAGTGTGAGACGATGGAGAGTGAGTAGGTGAATAGGATAATAATATATAAATGAGCACTTGAACGTAGACGAAAAATCACCGCTTAATCGAAAATCTATTTGTCTATAATCTGATAATTGAAAAATTCGGGAAATCGAAAGGTGCAACCCATACGTTCTCATATCAGTTGTGAATTTATCAAGTAACCTTACGGAAATAATATTTAGTTGAATTAATCGGGTAATTATCTACCCGGTATCTGTGTAGATTTTTTTTAAATTTCAGACATCTTGGGTTTATCCTAAGGGCTTATTTTAAAATTATTATTAAAGGAAAAACACTATGAAATTAAACTGGAACTGATGATTGGAAAAAAATATCACTGCTCTATATGTCTGAAACATAAAAAATATTCATATATATATATATATATACATGTGTGTGTGTGTGTGTGTGTGTGTGTGTGTGTTTAAATGGCCAATATATATTTTTATGAAATCACCTTCAACTATTGGGCGGAAAGGAATAGGAAAAGCATGAATGCTAAACTATGTACGCATTAGATTCACTCATCTAAGAAAGACATAGACCTAAGTATGATAATAAAGGAGTTTTGCTTTTTAGATTACGGATGTCATGTTAGATAAATCACGACACATATCATTTACTATATTGAATTAATGCACGAATATAGATAGATTTGAATTATTAATGAACAAAT
>NC_088372.1:14822670-14890170 GCF_034508935.2 Berghia stephanieae | reverse complement strand
CATATCTCCTGCTAATTACCCTTTCCAAACAAGACTCCAACGTGTATATGCCCTAGGTTCTCGTCTCGTTCGAGAGTGGCTGAAATTGCAATCAATATTCTAGTCTTCTCCGTTAATTCTTTCTTACCCAGTTGTTAATCAAAGCATCTGAATATCATTGGCTATCTAAATAGGAACATTCTTTCTGATTGGCTATACCCATAATTCCTTGGTGTGCCCTTACTTTACAAAACTAAATTCATCTCTGAATTGAATTACACACACGCTAAGAATTCCAAGAAAAGAGAACCACCCAGTGGCGTAGGGCCTTAAAGGCTATTAAGGCTAAGCCACAGGTCGTCATTGTCTTGAAAGTATGTAAGAATTTAACAATAAAAAGTAACACTTTTAATTTTCTGTTTCACAAACAATGAAATTCATTGTTGACCTGGTGTTAAAAAACCCTTACAGAGCCTCAAAACTTGGAACCAATCACACCACTTTGAATTTACTACAGCTCGAGTTGTACTCGTGCCACTGACCAATCAGTACAGCGTGTGGCTTTAAAGGTTGAGAAAGCTTTCAGCCATATTCCCACAGTACAACCAGGCGATGCATTGACTGTGCTATGACTGTGGGCATCAAGAGGCATCTTGACGTTGGACTGAGTCATTGTGGCTGTCTTACTCGCAGCCACACACAATGACCTAATTGTTCCGTTAATGACAATCGTGTTGTACCTGTTACCCATCCCTCTTTGAGGCGTGTCAGGCATGTGATATTCATTCCTGGTGATATTGAATTCCCCATTGTCCCTTTTAACTTGAGTGTGTTAATCGGATGTGTGCAGTGTTTGTTTTTAAAATTTTAATTAATTGCTATTAAGTGTGATGAATCACGTTGATTACTTGTTGGCTATCAATACCAGTTCTTTGAATAGGGAAAATAAACTTTTGATTAAAAGTCTCGGTCCCCATCAACCAAACGATTTTGTACTCACTATTAAAGACGGGAAACAGAATCGGTCGTTTAATTTGATAAAGATTGGTATAGTCGTTTTCCTTGGCTATCGGTGAGAATAGAAAATAAGAGTTTATTTTCTTTTAATTGTATTTTGTTTGGCGATAACAGCAATACAGAATTGTCTTGGACAAGAAGTGGATTTACCTGTTTGAAAAAATTTAACACAGAGAGCATTGAACCATCAGAACTTACATTTAAACATCACCACTAGATTGAAAACCGTTGGTACTCTTCACATAGGTGCACAGATTGACAGTGGCTATCGCTTATCCTTAGCCAGGCATGATGAACAAGTTACAAAGAACATACAAATTTTGGTAAAATAATTGAGTGCATCATATTCTCTCTCTCTCTCTCTCTCTCTCTCTCTCTCTCTCTCTCTATATATATATATATATATATATATATATATATATATATATATATATATGTGTGTGTGTGTGTGTGTGTGTGTGCGACAACCAATCTCAAATCCAGCCCCATGCTCCTAAATGACCAGGCTACGCCGCTGGAACCACCCCTCCAATTTCAAACTTGTAAAGGTTTAATTTCTCTAGGTTAAAGGTAAAATAAAATTATTGGTTAACGTTCAAAGTGGAACGAGATATTACTGTGAATTCAATGCTTAACCTTCCATATTATTATAATGTGTGTATATTTTATTTGTGCGTATTCTAGGGATGTTCGTAAGTTGAAATACTTGTACAAAACTAAATATCTATATGTATATTATACTATAGTTAACATGTGTTTATGATCTATGCTATTATTTCACTTATATTCAATATGTATATTGATTGATGTCTGTACTCTACCGCCAATCTCCGTGTATGTATTTATGTATGTGCGTCATGTTATGGAACAGGAAAAATTGAACAAAATTTATATGGTGTCGTAAAACAAAGTAAAAAAATAACGATAAGTGTTGAATTGTAAGCTTCAATTAATTAGGCGAAGAATAGCATCAGTAACTTTCAGTATAGATAGATCTTCTACAGTTTAATGTAAAGATTATAATTTTCAATGTTTTTGGAGATCAGCTACACATTGACTGTCTTAACCCCTCTACGCAGAATATTGGTCGCTTTACACAGGAGGATATATTATATATATATATATATATATATATATATATATATACATATATATATGTATATGTATATAAATACATACATATATATATATATATATATATATATATATATATATATTATAATGTATATATATATATATATATTATATATATATATATATATATATATATATATATACCTATATATATATATATATATATATATATATATATATATATATATATATTTTTTTTTTTTTTTTTTATTTTTTTTTTGTTTTATGTTCATAGCCATAATGTTCTTTTCTCGCTTTCATTTTTTTGTTTTGTTTTGTTTTTGTTTTTCTGTTTTTTTTTTTTTTTTGTTTTTTGTTTTTTTTTTTGTTTTTGTTTTTTTTTGACGAATGACAATACAATCAAATAATATGCGACCCCCCTTTAAAAAATATTTGACAAAAGATTCATATTTACTTGATATCTTCTGTCGTAGTTTCCAACAGAGACCACGCAAAAAGGCTGACTATAACATTCCAAAGCATTATGAAATCCATGTACTTTATTAGCAATACATAGTCAGTTACTATTTTCATAGACAGGACTGTCTCTGATCGGTGTGTTTCATGACGCGTAACTTGTACAAAGTAATGTGTGCAGAAAAAAAATATACTGGAAATTGAGAATGTTTTAATTTTTAAAAAGTACGATAAGCAATCCGCGATTGTTGTTAAATCTCAACACAGTTGGATTTTGAATAGATTTTAATACAAAGCTTTAGTTTTTAAAAAATTTCCACAATGGCCATGATCGTCATTTTTATTTTTATTTTTATGAGCGTGTAATCTTGCGCGTTGTGCTGTCACTATCACATGGTCACATGGTAAACAAAATAACGTCACGTTCTAAAAATAATGCAAAGGCCTTTCCTCTTGTGCCTACTTTCTACAAACAGTCAATGTTAGGATCAAATAAGAAAATTCATGTTATGAAATAAACTTATATGAAATCGATTCTATCGATTAAATTGTGGCTAAAACAAGACGTTTACGTTTTATCAACTTTAATCAATTATTTATGTAAAACTACTTGTTCTGCGGAGGGTTACAAATACAAAGCACATCGCAAAAGGGTTTGTTTTGGATTTCAGAGGGAGAGAAAAACACTACGCGATTGCAGACAGTGAGACACTTGCTCCTGAACAATTATTCTTGAAATTCATGTAATTTTATGTGGACTTTAATTGTGTAAGATTAATCTACTGATTTCACAAAGACTGTCAAATATGAACAACCGAAATATTGTTGTTACTGTTCGTTTATCAGACATTCACGAAATTGATCAACCAGACCCGATTTGTTTACCTGCTGATGAACTGGCAACATGGCGTCATTTCGAGGCCCTTGTAAGTAGCTTGCAGACTCATTAATTTTTAGTATATAAAAAAATAGATTGAGATAATTGAATATTTGATAAATTGTTCTTCCCAGTGATTTTGTTTGTTTTGGTTTTCAGACAATAAATTTAAGGTATAGATATATTATAAAGGGAATAAGAAATTCCTTGAGGACGGGTCAAGCAACAGGAATTTGATCAGCTGTAATCTGCTAAAAATAGTAACAGTAACATTGGTAGCCCCCCCACCCCGCCCCCCGTCTTGAAGTCCCTCTCACTGGAGACAGTCAAAGACTAATGCCACACAACTGCTAATAAGGGACAGGAAAACAAAACTGTTGAAATTTTATTCAAAGAGCGAAGAATTATAAGAGAGATACAAATATTAAATTTTTGCAGCCAGCAGTAGATAAGAGTAAGACTAAGAGTCTTTTGAGTAAGAGTAAAAGATAAATATTTCTTTCTCTCCCTTTCCTTTGGCGGCCTTTAAATTGTATTAGTATTAGTTAGTTCTAGTATTTGTATTAATTGTAGACCTCTACTCTAGTAGTAGTAGTAGTATCTTACTTTAATATAGACTTTATATTATAAGTAAAAATTAAGATAATAATAATGATAATATAATATTAAAATGCGGAGAAATTGAGGGATGCGCAATCAAAGACAACTTAACCCAGGGGTCAAGTTCGTAAAATTTGTATTTGTGAAATATCACAAGTTTTTATTCAATTTTGAATGGATTTACTTATAAAATTAACAATTCTTTTTCAAAATTTATCTGTGAATTTAAGCGGACAGTACGCAGGCGTGGACTGAGAAAAGCGATTTGTTTCTTTTTATAGGGAATGTCTTTAGTTAATGTTAAAGTTAAAGAATATTCCTGATATTATTATGCCTCTTTGTCATCAGCATTGATCTCTCATTAACCCCCCACCCTCCCTTCCAATTCACAGCTTCAAAGCATGTACAGAGACCCCCCTCCAGCTATTAGGGTGTGTTACTTGGATGATGAGTCAGATTGGGTATGTTGGATAAAATGACTTAAATTTTCATCTTACAGATAGTTGAGAAATGATCAGTTGCTTTTTGTAAAAATCACTGATGTAGTAAGGCAAAATTCCAATATTAAAGTTACATATTGTTGATTTAATATATTGTTGCTTAAAGAATTATTTTATGTATGAAATATGTTATCCTTTTATTAAGTCATTTAATTGTCAAAGTTTAACTGTCTTGACAGATTCATTAATCCTAAATTATGCAATATCATTGAAGGGTGTCTCTCATTTGTCATCAAATATTTACACCATAACATATCTCCATTTTTTTGAGTTTTTAAACCATGCATTCTTCAAATATGTGATATGTTAAATTCAGTTGCCACAAGCTGCTTCAAATTCATTTATTATCACCAATGATTGTTTGATACTCGCTTGCTGTATTGATAAAAGTAAAAGATGACATTTTTAATTATATTGTCGTTTTGTTTTGGCTTTTTTTTTTGGTTGTTAGTGTGCATTAAGAAATAAAGTGAATGGTTATTGAATGGTTGTCAGTAATGGTTGAAAGTTTTTGATTCTTTGCTATATGTATCCTGTTGACCAAAATAAATCATGAACTCTATGTACACATAGCATTATGTGATTGTAAGCTGTTAACTGTCACTTATAATTGTTTTGTCCTTTCAAAGTTCTAATGCAAAATAATAACATAAACAATGCCAGATTATGCCAACAATTCCCCATTGGCTGGATAAAAGGATTTAAAAAAATCTCCCTTCAACTTCGATTACAAATGCCAACACTGAGCATCACATTCTTTCTTATTAAGCTCTTCCGATTCCTCTCCATTCACTCCTTTCCCTTACCCAAGAAATGAAAGAGAAATAAAGTTACAACTTGCAAAGCACATATTCTTCATCAACTTTTCAAAATGCTGCAGAAGGCATAACAATGTCATAAAACGGTATAGAAGTGCACTTTAGTAAGATGGGATGTCATTTAAATAGAGTTGATTTTTTTTAGGAAGTCTCTTTCCAATTTTTTTGTAAGTTACCACCATGGGGATTTTTCTTTATCTGTTCTTTTTGTTGTTTTTGTAATATGCATCTATATCTGTTTTCCTTTGTCCTCAGATTGAAGTTAGCTGTGATTCAGAGTTGAGAGAAGCCATAAGAGTAAGTTTTATTATTGTAGTCAGATTACATGATATTATATTGCAAGAGCAGCTTATTAGTGGAAATCAAGGCTTTAAATATTTCACCAAAACAATATTCTGGTGAAACATTAGATGTATGGTGGGTACAACAATATGTATTCTGTGTGTCACATTTGGAAAGAAAAGTTTTGCTCACTGTTAATTCAGAGTGATAATTATTTGTCAAAATCATGGTGCAACGATGATTGAAAGAATTTTCTTCTTTTTTTTTTTTAAATTTCAAATTAATTATCAACACTGATATATATATATATATATATATATATATATATATATATATATATATATATATATATATATATATATATATATATACACACACATACATATAATCGTTGGAATGATGTGTAACCCAATGCAGCACCTCTTTGGGAGGAAGACTGATTTTGTACTACTAATTATAAATTTTTTAAATGTTTTCTTTGGACAATTTTTTTTCTGTTTTCAAACTACTTAGAATAAAAGCTCAATTTAAATTTAAAAAAACCAAAAAAAAAAATTTTTTTTAAACAATATCTTGCACGTTACAATACACAATATATATGGAGTACACAGTCACATTACAACAGATGTTTGTGTCAGGGGTGTGTTTTTGGGGCAATGTTTGCACTGATGAATCAAATTACATTGTGGAACATTAATTCCTTTCAAGTTGTCTTTCAAGACATTCATACAACACTTCTTTTTGATATATTAGTCCCTTTTTGTTTTTTGCTTTTTTTTTCCCCTCAATGTATATTTTTTACTTCATCTAAACCAATTACTTTAGACATACTGATTATTAGCTTTGATGGGCATTTTGCACTTTCCTTTTGAAGGTCTCAAATTTTGTTCCATAATTTAATCCAGCTTCCTAAAGAGTAATCTTGGCTATTCGACTCAATCATTTGATTTTGGTGGGGCAGATTTAGGTATCTGCAAAGTCTAGTCTGTTTTTGCTTAAACAAAACAAAACATTAATAAATTCTACATTTCCACAGATTGCACAGACAACAGATGAGATCCTACAGCTTCAAGTGAAACGCAGAGATGAACTAAAAGATGTATATATTGAAAGCACATTGTCCACAACACCAGCACCAGTTCATGTTGAATCTGAGGGCCCTCATGTAACACCATTACAGACAACATACTTTAACGACAGCGGCAGACAAGAACAGCGTCTTGTGTACCCCCAGCCTCCCAGCTCCAATATCCTTCCATCGCCAACATGGCGCTGTGTTTATCCCCTTGTTTATCCTCACCCTAATCAGTCAAGTGGTGATGGAGCCACAGCCACTGTTGAAAATTGCACCAAGAACAATGAAAATGTTCTTCTGTTAGAAGCAAATGGAAGAACAGCTTGCATTCAAAACAGGCCTGATTTATCAACAGAAGAGAAAATAAAAAGACTGAAGGCAAGACTGTCTAATCACAAAGAAGGTGAGGATGAGAAGTTGAAGGGGCTTAACACATGTCTTTCCTTCAGAGAGATGTTTCACCAGGCATCTGGTTACTCATCAGAAGATAAGATTCAGTTTATGAAGAAGATAGTCACAGGTGAGCAGTCAAATGACAAGCCGAAAAATGAAGGAAGTGAAGATACAAGAGCAAACATTTCACAAGGGGAACACAATAAAAACAAACATGAGTTGTTGATAGAACCTTTGGCAGCAACAGATGCATCTACAACACAAGTTCCTGTAAAACCACCCTCCCCCACCTCTTTGGCTGTTCAGGACCCTTTCGAAGTTGTCTGTCATGACCAGCCATCAAGAGATTTAGAGGAGATTCAGCTGAATTTGCAAGCAGGCAACATACTCGAGCCTGAGAAGCCAAGAGATTCCTCACCTCCCAAGGAAAGTGACAGAGTGGTGATGGTTGACGAGGTCCCCATCGTTTCTGCAAATCGTTCTGTAGTGAATACCAGACCATCGTCTTCTGTGCAGGCTGCACCTATTCCTCTGTTGTACACCCTTCAGATGATGAATGGAGCTCAGTCAGGGGCCAATGCTGTCGCCATTGAGATACCAGAAGGAGACCATCATGGGGCTGCCCAAAAGGAGGAAGATGCCACTGCCAGTGGAGGGTGAGTACAGTTTAGATTTAGGACTCTTATTCTTATTTATATCAGGGTTGTCCTTTTTTTTTCTCCTGGGAAGATTATTTTTTGTTGTTATTGTTGTGTTACTGCCATCTTGTTAAAAAAGAAAAGGTCAGGTCTGCAACAATAACTAAGTACATAATAATGGAAAATTATGGTTAAAGGCTATTCATTTTCATCATAGAAAGGACTTTAAGAAACTTCAGTCATATTGCATATAAGAAATGAAACTTTCCACAGTTGTATATTTTGAATTATTAGACCCCTATCTTTTTTTTTTTTTGGTCTATTATTTCCTTTGTGATGTAAGCACGCCTTCTTTTTTCTTATTTTTTAAACTTAATTTTAACTTTCTTATAATATGAATGATTTTATATGAGAAGTGGTGTAATAATAAGATTAAATCTCATTTATTGGATACCTTATGAAACTCTTAAATTGAAACAATAAACATGCTTTAATCTCATTGAATTATACTAGTTCAATGTTGAAATCTTGGCTTCTAATGGTTATATTTTAATGGAAAGTGTCTTTTCCATTTAAGTTCTACGGTAACTCACATTCGTTTTCTATTAAACATGATGATTTGATTCAAGATAAAACAATGACAATGGAGTTATTAATTCTCAAGCCTATATTCTATTTATGTCAACAGCACAGCATGCACATCAGCATCTGCAGAGACTGGAGAGGTTATCGGCACTGGGTCTTGTCAAGATGGAGCTGCTGTTGGAGACAAGGTATATTTAAAAAAAAAGAATTATTGATGATATGGCTGAAATCTTATTTGGAACCAAATGGAAATTATTGGAATTAGAAAAAATACATTTTTAAACAGTTGTATTTGTTTCAACTCAAGTTCTGTAAAGAAAAAAAAGTAATTTCCATGTTGGTTTTTATTAAGCAATGCATTATCGCTATTACATTGGGTAAGGTTATTAAAAATTAGATTTTAATTGTTTTTAATAAAACAAATCCTATTCAGTTTTATTTCAATCCATTGACGCGATTCTTATAGGATTACTCACAATATTGAATCCAAGTTAAAATGATGACAATAGGTTGATAAACAGAAAAAGAATAATTTCTTTTTCTTTTTGTTATTTTTTGTTGTTGACAAGCTCAAGAGAATCCAAAAGTTTAATCCTCAAGCATAATTTGAAAAACACTTTCTGCTCTTTGTTTTAACGGCCAGTTTTTCCTTTTTTTCAATTTCCAAATTGAAAGTGATTTGCAAGATTTAGTACAGCTGAACTGTACCACTATTACTCGCAAAGTTGAATAAGATTAAGAATAAGGATCTGATTCTTATTCAGCAATAAAAGACAAAATTAGGACTATTCTCTGATTTGAAAATAAATATCTAAAATTTTAAAATTATTTTTAATAATGTCTCTAAGTCAAAAGCAAATAAACTTTGCCTAAACCGAAATAGATTTAGCTCTTCGGATTTCAGTTTAATCAATTTTTATTATATCAGTGCCTCGCATAGATTTGATTGTATATTCAGATTTTCTTTACCGAATTCATATTTTCTCTTAAAATTTCAGTCATTTAACCAAAGTTATACAAGAGAAATTGGTGAAAGTATTGAATTGATATTTTTGTATGGAAGGAGTTTGTGACCTCATTGAATGTATTTTCCAATTCAGTTTAAAGTGGCAATTTAGATATTTTAGGTTGATTGAAATATTATTCTTTAAATTGGATTTTTTTCTCTAAAAAATATAGTTTCTTTTTCTATTTTTAATTCTAGTAGGTGTAGTATTGTTTATGATGATGTTTTCCTCTTGTACATCTAGTTTTCTAATAGTTTTTACGTTGTCCTCTTCTCTTTGTTGATGTCAGGTGAAAGACAGGACTGTCAACAGACAAAGTAGTTGCAGTGGTGATTATGTGACTGCTCAGCATGCAGGTGGAGTAGCTGGCACGAAAAAAAGCAAGAGAAGTAAGGATGCATCCCCTTTGAAAGCTGCTGCTAAAGATGCAGAGAAGAACAAGAAGGAGTCATCATCCAAAGAAGCCAAAAAGGTGGAGAAGAAGCATGCAAAGGCTGCTTGTTGTCATCATAAGGCTACAAAAGAGAAGGGGAGTAGTGGCGATGTAAAGATTGAAGCCGACGTCGAGTCTGGAGAGAAGATTGTTAAGAAGAAAAAGAGCAAGCATACAGGGCTGTTACACACAACTGATTTCGTCAAGATGATGACAAAGGTAAGTAGTCAATGATATTGAATCTTAGTTTAGTTTTATTTTAGAACTTAAACAACACTGTTGGCACTTTTAGGTAATTGTATGGCCCCATTAAATCTTTAAGCAGTGAATATGTGGTGACACCGTCAAGTCAACAATAGACTTTTCTAATGCATGCGCAATGGCAATATATTTTTATACCGAAAAGCGGTGTCCATTACAAAAAAATTGTAGTGTTCAATGCCCTTTTACTATTTTAGTTATGCCTATTTCCTTATAATTGTTTTACAGATGCATTCTGAACTTCACTCTGGTATTGTCAAAGATGTGAAGGAACAGACTGGAAAATTGCTCAAAAAGACTTTGTTGCGTTCTACCAGTTTTGAGTCAGCCGTGTCTCTAACCCTTGACCCAGATCAGATTTTCGAAGGTATTCTTTTTTTTTTTTTTTTTTTTCAACATGTGTCTCTATCTAATCTAATCAACAGTTGTCTTTTTTATCCTTTTCTTTTTAAATGTATTTTTGATTTTATGCTGACGTTTGTTGTCAGTTGATCCTGAGAAGATGATGGAGTAGTGTCTGATAGAAGTCATTTTGTTGTGCTCTGACAGCTTTTATTGTGTTCATAGCAGGCAACTGTACTGATATAATTGGGACTGTCCCGATTTGGTAATTTTGAGAATTAAAAATTTTTTTTTAATTGGACCATTTTTATTTAAATGACCCTTGCATGTCCCAGGATTATTCTTGCTTTTTTTTTTTTTTTACTAGCAAATTAAATCAAGGAATAAAAAAAGCTCTAAATCTATATTATATTATATAATAGTCCAAACATTCTGCTGTTTTTGAGTCATGACAATATATTGTGTATCAGGGTGTCCTGTGTTAGCTCTTTCAAAATTTGGCCGCTGTATGTGTTTCAGTGTTGAGGAGGGACAGAGTTTTAAGTATTACTTACTAGTGATCTTGGTCACAACGGGCACAATAACACATGCATTTTGTCTTGTAAATTTTGTTGTTTCTAAGGAGCATTGCTCAGTAGTTCTTTCAATTTTTACTGGAGATCAAATCTTGTGTGTATTAGCCTAATTTGGATTTTAAAAAATATTTAGATGATGACTGTTTAGGTTTAACCTCACATTACAGGCTCTAATGTCTTGCTTTGTTTTATTGATTAAAGTATTGATTCATTCTCCCCCTTTATCTTTTGTTTTCAGATGTTGTCCACAAAGGTATATATTGTGATAGCTGCAATTTTACCATCAGTGGAATACGCTACAAGTGCGGGTAAGGTTTTATCATGGTCATCATAGTCCTACCATGGTTCTATCTTCATTGATATTTACTAGAAGATTATTAGCAAGTTTTCAAGGAACAAAGCTAGAGAGAAAAGAGAAACATAATGAATACAAAAAAAAAAAAGGTTACTTCAAGTTACTTCTCTTTATCTTCAGTTTCAAATGCGGGACTGAATTTCTTTCAATTAGTTATTTTTTCCATTATCTGTCTTTTTTAAAAACTGAAGACCTCTGTCCCAAGCAAGTCTGAGTTACTGTTACTGTTTTCTTGTTGATTATTTAAAAATTTTAGCCAGAAATCTTCAATGTTATAGATATAATATGACCCCCAGCTTGTCACAAAGCCTCGAACTTGAGACTTTTTATCCTTTTGTTTATTTTTTGTTTGTTTTGGGGTTTTTTTTGTTGTTGTCAGAATAGGGTATTTACTTCCTTGTCTCAGGTAAATGGTTTTACAATATGATCATCATCTTAATCTTTAGTCCTATGAAGATGTTTTGTGGCCAAAACTTTTTAAAATATGCTTTGTTATGATATGGCCTATAAAAATGAGACATTTTTGTCCATTCAAAAGCTGTGTTATGAGTTTTGGAGGTTATTTTTAAAGTTTGGATGTTTGAATATATAATGTCATAAGTTCGTGTTTCTTGATGACTCACATTGTCCCTATACGTTGGTCTGTTTACCCAAGGCCATGGAAGTTGATAGTTTTTAGACAAGATACACAAAATTCCTCAATAGTATTTTTTTTTTAAAACAATAAACAAACAACAATTGCCCCTTATTTCTATTAAAACCTTTAGTTTTAATGATTTATTGAAATTTATATCTTTGATCTTTCAGTCAAATGTCATGAAAAGGTACAAAATTCAAATCATCCATTTATTTTACATTTTCCTTTATTTGTTTAGGAATTGTGCAGATTTCGACTTCTGTGAGAAATGTGAAGCTTCCAACAATGGTCATGACCCAAGCCATGTGTTTCTCAAGCTGTGTCGACCCGCTCCCATGGCTGGCAAAGTTGGTGTTGAAAACATTCCTCTTCTCAGAGATATTGTGTACAAGGAAAATGAGGACTCTACTGAGGAACATACCAGAGCAACAAAAATTGAATGCCTAGAGGATGTACCCATCTTGAGGTTAGTTTCATAAGTAGAGAATAGAAGTTGGTTTGACATGAACAGAAATTGTTGTAAGCATCTTATCAATAATGTGTTGTAGTATATTTTGTTAAACGTTTTCAGGGTTTTCCTCTTTTATCTTGTTAAAGTCGGAAATACAGATACTTCAAATATTTTTACTCTTGTGTTTGAATAAAAATTGTTTCAAACCATGAACTCCACATTATAGTCCTACCTTTCAAATGTGAAAAAAAAAATTCTGAGTCGGAAATACAAGGCGTTAACCTTGTTAAGGATTTATTTTTTTTTTAAAGTTGTTTTTAAACTTTGGAAACAAGCTACAGATAGATTATAAATGACATTACGTTACTACTATCAGTGGGTTTTTTTGGTTATTTTTTTTTGTTAGTTTTGTTCCGTTTGTTTTTGATTTTTTTTTTTCCAACTTTAAATATGGTCATTTGATTTCATCACAAATGAGTACCATCAAACCCTATATATAATGGTGAGACTGAATTCTTGGTTGCATAAACAGACTTTCACCATATACCTTTTTTTTTCCACCTATTTAAAAAAAATAGCATAAGTGAAGTGACAACTCCTGGGGAAAAGCATTCACCCCCAAGCACCCCTTCTGAGTCTCACAAGAAGGCCGACATCAATAACTGGGTATGGGACTCGACCTTTGACACAGACAAACATCTATACTCATTGGACGGAGAATGCACAGGAACAGGCGGTTGCACTCAAACCACGGCTGCTCTAAGCCCAGAGAGTATGGGAAATAGCCATCAAAGACTCAGCGATTCGGAAATGAAGAGGCTCTATGCATTGTTGAGCATTGAGGCTGAAGCTGCAAAGAGAGCCAACAACAACAATGGAGAGGAACATGGCAATGACCTCATTGTTGGTGAGTAGATGTTTTAATAATAAGGCTGATAATAAATCTTTATATGGCGTGTTTGAATTTTTTCAAACAACAAAATTTCTTCTATTTATTTACCTGAAAATTACTACAGACCTGCTTCACCAAGAGAGCAGAAATAATAGTAATGCACCTATGGCTTCGAGTCCCTGTGACTGCTCTATCGAGTCCCTGTGACTGCTCTATCAGGAAATGTTAGGCTTTGTAGTCTAGTGGTGTGATGCTCTGCTTGTTTTTAGGTTCTATGTCTGAATTTGCTGTGTGTAGTGCAAAGTTGAGTCACTGGAGAATGCCCCTGACATGTTCTCATTATTCTCTGAAGTTGTAGTGTATTTCAGACATCATGTTTCATTTCAAGTGTTCTGCTAGTTTGGGACCCTTTAAAAATCACAAAAACCATGGGGATATAGTGCTAGATAAAAGCTTTTTTTTTAAATTTCTTATTTTATTATGATAATGTCTATGGTTATATTCAGAAAAAAAAAATTATGAGAAATTATTGTTTGTTCTGGCTAGTGTAATCTTTGGACGATGTTGACATTCCTAAAAATGACATATGTTTTGAAATAAGAGTTTCATCAACCTTGCTATGGTTTTGTTCAAAGATAGCATTGAAGCACCTTTTTCATACTTAAATATCTTTGATTGGAGGGCCTTTCACTTGAGTAAAGAATTCTTGATCAGCTATTTTTATTTATGTATGAATTGGGGATTGATGATAATAAATCTCTATCATCAGAAATACCCAAGCTGACCTCTGTGCCAGAACTGGCTGAATCTGTCCACTCCATTTCGACACTGCCCTCAACAAATGCAGCAGTTGTGGACCTAGATGTTGACCATTCCCCTCTGATGCCATCAACAAGAACGAAAGTGGAAGAGACTTCATCTATGGGTGTGATTGGAAAAGTGGAAACATCTGTAGATAAGGATGTCTTGGATGGTCAGTGTTGGATATTGCAGAGTAATGTGAAATTTTTAAAAATCGTTGTTTTCAGTGTGAAAAATGAATAGTTGCCATTCTATTTAGCTTCATAAATAATCATGAGCTTTTATATAGCGCAATATCCACTAAAAGTGCTCAAAGTGCTTTACAAGGGGTCCCTAGCCAACAGCAACACTTAACATGTAGAACGAGACATGACGCTTGTAAGGCAATATTGTATTTTTGTTTCGGACAGAGACAACGTTGTTAACGGCCAGGTACTCATTTTACACCAGAGTACGATGAGAGAATGTGAGTAAAGAGTCTTTTCCAAGGACTCAACTATGTGCCGAGCGAGGCTTGAACCCAGGACCTTCCGATCTGAAAGCGAGTGGCATACCACAAGACCACATCACCGCACAAATAATTGATTTGGTCTAAGCAGGATACATTTGAAGAGTTGTCCATTTACTTTATTTTTCCCCTTGTTGTGATATTGAAGATTATTTTTCATAGAATCTTCTATGGGTTTAATATTTTTATTGCAATTAATACCTGCCTTGATGTTAATTTTAGAATTGTTATCAATTAATTTAATAATAAAGTTCGTTTTAATTCTGGCATGTTCTCACTGGTAATTCCTCTTTTCAGATTTGTTAAATTCATAGGTAGTGATTAGTCGAGAGTTGGGTTTAGAAGGACTTAAATTAATAATTTGTCAGTGGATATTTATTCAATAAAGGGAATCACAACCTTTAGATGACATTTCATTGCATGGTATATGTGCTGTTCAAATATTTTGAAATTTTGATAAATTTGTTGAGTAAGAAAAATATATCATTAAGTGGAGAACAAATATCAGAAGAATAAAGCTTTTTAAGTAGCAAGTAACATATACGTGGAGTGTGCACAGACGTCTAACTCCAAATGAAAATCAGAAACTTTATTCTTGAAAACAAATACAACTGTGTCTACTCAGACCTAAGTTTGGCTACACAGGCCACCATATATTCTTGTTCCTCTCTCTCTCTCACTCACTCCAATAAAAGGCTATAGGGGTCAAAATGAATGTGGGGCTCTGTTAGGGATAATAGAATCTAATTAACTATTAAAATTCACAAGTGGGGTGGAATGTGTCAAAATTTTTACAAACATTTTTTCTATCATTTTCTCAGTTGGCGATGAGCCTAAAGTGGAAACAGACAAAGATGAAGACAGTTATAGTCAGGCTTCTTCTGCTGAATTGGTGGACGTTGATGAGGAAGAGGAAGAAGATGAAGGAGAGGCTTTTGAAGAGCTTGATGTTGACGGAGAAGACGACGGAAACAATAATGGTGAAGAAAACGAGGAGGAGCACCAAAGGAAAGTGACCACGCCTGACCACCATTTTGATTCTGATACCAGTGATGACTTTTGTGTTCTGGACCCTCCTTCCAGATCTGATATGGCTGAGGTGAGATTAACACACAGTAACCTTTGTCCACACTTAACAACTAATAGCTATTGTGACTTATAAATATTTATTTATTATTTTACTCATTTCACCTCAGAATAGAGCAGTTTTTTTTTCTTACATTTTCAAAGATAAATTATACTTTAGTGTCTAGGATCATGATTTTACAAACTGGATGGGGTCTCTTGACCTCCCATGGGTGGAGAGGTCACTTTTGCTTTTGCTTTTGCTTTTTCAAAAAAGAAAAAAAGATGTGTTCTAGCATTTTGAGTTTGATTGAACATTTAAATTGTTCATGAAAAACCTGAAAAAATAATTTAATTCAAAAATTTAAAAACAAAATAATTCAAATCATTTTTAACCTCTTCATCTTTTCAATGTTTGTGTTTATTTCACTTTTTGTTTGTTTTTATTTTTCATATTTTACTTCAAGGAAAGTTATGTCCTCTTTGGTTGCTGGGGTGTTATTGTCGTTTTTACCCTCTTTTTTTCTTTTCTTTTTCAATTTTAGCTTTTGTCTCAAGTGTTGATATGTACCTTATCGGTCTGGAAATTTATCAATATTATATCTACTTTTGTTTTGAATATGACAATTTATGATTTTTTTTCTTTTTCTTTCATTTTTAACTCTAGGAGGAGCAAGAACCTGCAAATGTCTTCAAAGTTGGAGAAGCAATTGAAAGAAAACTTCTTCATCATACAACAGATGTTCCCTCAATGGAAATTGTGGATCATGTTCGAGCAGAAGGAGAAGCTGTCAGCCTTGCCTCCAACACCAATAGCATTGCTGATCAAATCCAAGACCAGAATTGTGTCACGGAAGACATTCCAGTGGTGGAAGAAATTAAAGCTGTCAATGTTGCAAAGGAAGAATCAACAGTTATTGTGGTGGAGGACCAGAAGCTTGAAATTGAAAATACTGTTGATGGGGACCACAAAGAGGGAGCAGAAGCGTCTGGAGGAAATGTTGAGGTTAATGAGGAGAATCAAGAGAATGTTGTAAGGGAGGCTTTCCAAATAGACACAGTTGACGATGATGATATTTTTTTGAAGATGACTGCTGAGGAGAAATACCACTTCCAGGAAATGATTAGGCATTTGAGGGAGAGAGCACAAGACTTGGAAAACGAGCTCAAGAATCGTAAAGAGGCCGAGGCAGAGATGAAAGTGGAGAAAGAGATGGAAAAGAAATATCAGATGATTCTGGAAGAGAAACAGAAAGAAGCAGTGCGAGAAAATGAAAAACTGGAACAGTTCCAGAAGAAAAAAGAGCAAGAGGAAAAGTTGAAAAGACAACAAAGGCTGATGGAAAAAGAGAAAGAGAGAAAGTTGAGGCAGAAGAAATCCAAGGAGTTGAAAGCTGGCAGTGGTGGTGGCAGTGCCTGTGGTGAAGGGGCAAAGAGGAAATCCAGAATGTCCAGTCTTGGTACAAAACCCACCCTGATGCAGATGGCCCTGAATGGCAAAGAGGGACGCGTGACAAAAAAAACTGAGAAGCAGGAATCTGGATTGACACCGACTTCATCCTCATCATTGTCAGGTCAAGGCAAGGTTGCCCCTAGTGTGCAGGTTGACAATGTCATCTATGTCCAGAGTGGAAAGAAAGATGTTGATTGTCAGACGTAAGTTTATTTTTTATAATTAAAAAATTTGAATAATAAAAAATAAATAAATAAATAGATAACTAATAACATTTATAAAGCACCAATCACCACCTTGCTTGTTCCATTGTGCTTCAAGACAAAGTTGACATGAGAATTTTAAGAAAATTAAATGTTACAATTTTTAGAAATTTAAGATCATGATTGTATTCCTGTAATATGAAAAAAAAATGACAAAGTTTTTACTTGTTTTCAGAAAATCAAAATTGATGATGTTTTTCGTGTTCTTAACTGGTCCCGTTTATTACACACACTCTCATGGGTGATTGTAAATGCAGCTCAATACTGTTCAACCTTCAATGACCTTCAAGCGTTGAAAGAACTTTAAAAACCTACACTGTAATGTGACAAAATTGTTTTAAGAAAAATTATTCTTGAATCCCTTATCATTGCTTGCCATTACATATATGAGCCAAGGTCAAAAGGTGCCCGCCTGATACCAGTGTTAAGAAAATTTAATTTTTACTTAATTATGGGCTGTTTTCATTGGGTTAATGCTTTTAATCAATTGATAATAATAAGAAGAGATAAAATGAGATAGCTCAACATATTCTGTTCAACAGAATATGAAATAAACAACTTGAAAGTGAAATTTGAATGCTGTTTGGCATGTGCTTAAAACGAGGTCAACGCATCACCTTTTTAGAAATCATTTAGAAATTAAATGTGATGTTTTAGCTCACGTGATTGAAATTTGACTAATAGTATAAAGTCAAAATTTACTTTTAAACGCAATTGCAGTATATTACATATCTGATTAAGTTTCATTTAGAGTTCTTAAAAAGTTGGTGTTGCTTGTGACCTTTGGTGTCATCAAACACAGCACAATACTAAGACTCGACACGAAACTTTAAAGCTCATGTTTAATGTTTATAACATGTTTTATTATGAGAAAAAAGCATAGATTTACTATCTGAACTCAAATCTTGGAGTAAATGTATACCGTTTTGCCGATATTGAGGTTTATTGGTTTTGGTGTCATTTGTCACAAGCAACACGGCATGCGTGAACACGTGGAAGTTTGTTTCGTTAAATGGCGATTTGCAATTTTGATCCACCCTTCTTACCAGTCTTTGAAGTGCAGCACTTTCATTTGCCTTTCCAGCGAGGCTCCAGGCAAAAAAGGTAAGTTGAACTTTGGTGTCATCGCTATTTTACATTGTCACAAGCAACACTTGATATTGGATATTACAAAGTGCCACCAAAAAATTATGTTTTTAGCTGTTATTCTATTTACAAATATGATATTATGACATCTCACATAAGACTGTGATTTTGACACAAGTATTTCCTTGTAATTCTAACTTTTTATGTTTCAGGGTTGTATCAATCAAGAAAAAGACAAAACTCAAGCTTTTGACGAATCCAGATAAAAGAAGGGTTGTCAAGAAATTTGATTTGTTTTACTATTAACACACTAAATTACTACAAACTAGCAGATTTGAGCAGTAGGGTGATGTTATCGTCTGGTTACATGAATTCATTACCATGGCTGATATTTATCTAGTGTTTGTGTGACTTCTGGTACTTTTTGTGACCATTGGTGTCATTGGTTAAAATGTCACAGGTGACACTTACGTTTGAAGTTTCTAATGTATTTCTGTTTTCATGTTCTTCAAAGCTTGAAATGTCATTGAATTACATTTAACAGGTTATATTACATGTGTTCAGTTGCTATTCTTGATTTATTGAGGCAAAATTGCGTTCTAGTGCCGATTTTGACCAAAGTAATAGCAACAATGGTATTACTAATTTCTAAGTATATTTCCAATTTGAAAGTATTTAGTTTCTTAAAATATTATTGAATATCATTTTAGAGTAGGTTATTGTGCTTTTTTGACTGAAAATAATGATATATTATGGACGAAAGTGTGATTTGGTGTTGCTTGTGACATAAGTAATGGTGTCACCGGTCGTATGTCACAAGTCACATTCAGATGCTCTATTTTCCATGTATATTTCTATTTTTGAAGTCTTTGGTTTATGAAATATTATTAAATTCCATATTTAACTGTGGTTATTACACTGGTTTGACCGAAATTAATGATATATTGTCGAAATTGCAATTTGGTATTACTTGTGACATAAGTAACGGTGTCATCGGTCTAATGTCACAAGTGACACAATGTCGCTAAATAAGATATGCTTTGGTCACATTATTTCCCAACATTTTATTCCAAAAGTTTCTGAACATTGCTGGTAATAAGCATATGCAATATTGTTGTTGTTGGTAATGTACAAACATTTTTATGAAATAATATAGTTGCATTCTATGTTGCTTGTGACCGATGACACCAAAAAGCAACATTTTCTCCAATAGTTGGTAATATTATTGTACTATGATTGTTGTTGATTGTGTCTTTTTGTCTATAACTTACTAAATAAAGTTTGATACTCAACAAAAATCAATTGGTTATTGAGTTTTTTGTCTCATGTTGGTGTCACCGGTCACAGGTGACACCAGTAACCTATAGGTATTGTTGACAATATTATGCTGCGTTAGACCTTAAAGTTATCTAAAGGACCTTTGATTCATGAAGTACAGGGTTTTTGCTACACATATAGAAACATGAATGGATTATTATGTCACTTTTATTTTGAGAAAAAAAATTGGCACCTTTTGACCTTGGCTCATATCCATTAGCTGTTATTTTGTTATTGCCCCCCATTCTAGCTTATGCATATTGTTATGTCTTTGATAGAAATGGAAGAGGAGTAGGAGGAACTGATGCAGCGGCTCAAGCAAGCCAGATGATTCAACACGTGGCTAGTGGTGTGTCCAAGGCAGCTGAGGCAGCTTTCCACACAGCCAAAGATGTTTTTTACTCCCTGCAAGCCAAACAGGTTTGTCCAATTTTGTTCTCGGTTTCCTTTTCTTAAAAACTCAGATAATGCAAAAACAAGAAATAATAAAGAAACAGAGGAGAGGGGAAAAAAGATTAATCCATGCATGCCTTATCATAAGTGACATTATTTGAAGTAATGGCTTAGAAGACGAAATAAGGTAACAATATTGCAGGAGTTTGCTAATAGCCTTTGTTGTTGTCTTTTTGCTGACGCATTTGTGTCTGAATTCTTTTCAAATTGTAACTTCTCCCATCATTATTACCTGATCTGTATCTGTATCTGTATGGTTGGCGCTGAAGAAACCAATGGTCTGGTTGTATTTCAGCGGCGTCCTCATTGGGCGCGGGCCCATGTCAGTCTGGCCTTGAAATCGTTTAGGTGTGGTGCCATGATGACCAGTTCATACAGCCCATTCCACTCCGAGATAGTTCTAATGAAGAAAGAATTTCTGTAGTTTTGTGTTCTTGTCTGTGGGATTTTGAAGCAGTTCGAATTGTTTGTGGCGTTTCTGTCAATGGGGTTTTCGGTTATGTGGTTGGCGAAAGTGAGTGCTCGGATTTTTCTTTTGTTTGGTCGTGGCGTGAAAAAGGAGCCTGCCTTTATTCATGGTATTTGATCTGTTATTATCTTGAACATGAATGACAGACGGGTTTCTTTTCTTCTTTGCTGATCGTTTTCATAAAGAGAGCTGTACTAGCAGTGCTACATAAAGTCTATTGACGCCCAAACTGCATCACTGTTACTGGTACTGTTATTTTATTGAAAATAGTAAAATATGATATGTGGTCAGGGTGCAAACGACCCCCAGTTTTAAAGGCTTAACTTAACTAATTTATTGAAAGTTTCAATTTGGTTGTATTAATTTAAGGCTCATTGATTGTAAGTTTTCCTGGTATTGATTATTCAATGATGATTATAAAAAACAACTGGCAATTATTCTTCAAATACAGGAAATGGGATAGGGTATTAAAATGGTGAAGTATACCATTGCTCTTTCAATTTGACTATCATTAACATTTTTGACCCAACTGGGTTAACATTGCAATAGAATGATTTTTTTTCTCCCAAAATGAGTTTCCGTCTTATTTATTTTGGACATGTGTTAACCACAATTAAAAACTCAAAAAAAAAAAAAAAAAAAGATAATAAATTGGGGAAATTTGTCTTAAGGGTCTATTCCAAGGGGAGACTGGAATAACCCAGGCATCATCCACAGTGCAGTGCCGCAAACTGAGTTAGGGCGAGGTGACTTGCTGAAGGCCACACAACACAGCAGATATTTGAACCCGGTACCTTTCGGGTACAAAACAAAGACCGTACTGCTGAGTCACGCTGCCCCCATTATAGCTTGTGCACTTTGTTACGCCTCTGACAGTAATGGAATATTAGGCTTTGTTATGACTTGAAACGATTGCAAACCAAGTAAAATTGTTCCTCTCATGCTTAGATTCCTCTATTCAAACTCGTCCTTCTTATTCATTTTTGAAATTTTCACACTTTTAGCACACATGTTATTTCATTTATCTATCATCAGGTTGAAAAGAAAACATATGAAGGCGTTGTCTACACCAAGACTACTCCAATCAATTCTAAAGCATCACCCACTGATGCTGACACCACCACCACCACTACCACAACCGCTGTCACCAGCACCACCCAAGAACCAACACTGGCTGGTCAAGAAGAACAAAAGACAACTTGGACACCCCCAACTCTCATATGGACTCCTCCGGCAGATACCTTTGTCCCTCCAAAATCAGAATGGACCCCTCCCGCATCAGACTGGAAACCACCAAATGTCCAGTGGATCCCTCCAAAATCTGAATGGGCTGGACCAAAATCAGAATGGACTGGACCAAAATCAGAATGGACCCCTCCAAAAGGCTACTACCAACCCCCAGGCCTTGAACCAGAGCCAGAAGTAACTTCTACATCTACAGCCACCGAAACCCAGAACCAACAAAGTGATGATGGCAAACATGACAAGTCTAAGAAAGTGGAAAAGTCAACACGTCATGAAGAAACATCTAATACAACAAATTTATCATCATCATCATCCTCATCTGTCTCTTCAGTGCCACTCCCTCCACTCCCACCCATCCAGATAACAGACCCAATCCTGAGGCGAGAGGTACAGGGAATGCAGCTTCTCATCGAGATGGGTTTTGCCAATCGTGAGCAGAACAGGAAACTGTTGCAGGAGTTTGACGGAGATGTGGAGAAGGTTGTCCAGAGTCTTCTGCAGGAGGAAAGGGAAGAGCACTGGTCTTGGCAGCGTCATTAAGAAGAAGGAAACAAAGCAATTGACTAAAAGGGGAGATAATGCAGTCTGATATTGTTTGTTTGATGTTTAAAGCAAAACTGCTGTTTGTCTTTATTGTCATTTTCTTCTCTCTTGATTTTTAAAATTTGATCATCTCTCTCCATTGCTTACATGTGCTGAGAGGAAGCGACAAAAGAAATGAAACAATAAATAATTTGTTGATTATCGGTTTTAATATAGGATTTAATATACCTATTGAAATGAGACAATGGTTTTTATTTTGTAATTTTTCTTATCATTTAGAATTTTGAACTAGAAATTGTTGTTTTATAGAATGTTGTCAGAGTTAAAGGCAGAAAAAAAATTTTTAAAAGAAAAGAATAGTAATAAAAATAATTATTACTTATTACCCTATCATCCCAAATATATGTAATGACTTGGCATGGCAATTTTTTGCATTGCAAGATCTGCAATTTTTTCCCAATTTTTTCAAATTTTCGAGATTTTACTTTACAAAGAAATTAAAAAAAAACACAACAAAACAATAATAATAAAAAGAAGACGATTTTTTTTTCCTTTTAATTTGATAGCTCGTGTAGACATGAAAGATAATTGATCAAGAGTAATTTCTTTTTTACTATCTCATTTTCTTCCTTTTTACTGGCCCTGATATGATTTAAATTTGTTGCAAGTGCCGTGAAACCCTTAAAAACAAACAAATACTTTTCTCTTTCATGAAATAATTATGGGTTTTTAGCAAAAATTAATCGCAAATTTAAGAATTTTTTTTGAAAATTCTTTGCAAATTTTGCTGTATTTAGCTTGCAAAATTTGGGTTTTATTTTTGCAAAGAACCGCCATGTCAGAATGACCATTTAAAAATATATAAAGCACAACACTCATTACATAGTCATGACGCAAGCCAAATTTAAATTCAATTTTTCATAATAGTTTGAATTATCCTCATGAATGTTGAAATAGAAGTAGAAGTGAAATTCAACCAAAGTTGGAAGTTATTGTGGATTTAAATATTGAAAACTCTGAAATTAATACCCTGTTTTTACTTGTGCAATAGTAATACAACTTTATTTATGGACACCAAAGAGAGAAAAGGGAGAGAGAGGGTGGGGTAATTGACAATATAGATTTCATCTTCGATGTCATTTTCTGATATTTATGTCGCACGTCCAAGGGACAAAATTTCATTCACTTTCTTTTTTTCTTTTATTTTTGGTGTGTGTGTGTGCATTGTTTTAAACATTTTTTTAACATAACACTTATGATAAATGTTTGTTATGCTTCAGTAAATATTTATCTGACTGAAGCTGAAGACAATTAAATTTTATGGGAACTTAAATGAATATAATAATGACGGGTTAAAAACAAAATCATAGGGAAAAAAAAAACAAACAAACCTTCCAATCTAAGTAGTATAGGTACGTTTTGGGCTCAAAATCATCCTCAACTAACAGATTTATAATTCTGTAATGATTTGGCATCATCTTGAATGATAAAGAATAGTAGTATAGAGAGTGACGTTCCTTATTTATTATTTGACTTTTTTCCATTGGTGTTATGTCCATTGATGATTTCCCTAGTCTTAATGACTCAGGACGAAGAGAACTGTCCAAGTAGAATCCATGTAATAGTAATAGCGTCGACACATAAGACAACATGTATGAATTTACTAAATTTTATAACAATATTTTTTTTGCTTATTTGAAAGTTCTTAAATCATCAACTGTATTATTCATTTACATGAAAGATTGGTTGTTTTTTCCAGGATGTTTTGTTTAAATTTCCCGTGTTCACATAAAGACCAATCAACAATTGTTATTTTAAAAAAAATTTCATTCAAGATTGAACATGAACGTATATAGTAATTAATTAGTTTAAGATGATGTAGTTACTAACAATAACAGGAGTTTGTATCTTTAACATTGCAGACAGTACATCATTAACCATTTATTTATTTATTTTTTAAAGAAAAGAGTAGGCACACTCTTGTTCGAAATGTGATAAATTTCAATATGGTATAAAGAAACAATCTACAAGTTGCAATTACATCGGGAGTGGGGGTGGGGCGATGTTGATTAATCTGTGTAGATGCTTTTCCGTAAAGATCATTACAACAAAGCACCATTAATTGTAATAAATTGCTTTAATATTTATAAGTCTAATGTGTATAATAATTAAATAATTTCAACAGAATTATGATTGATATTAAATGAAAAAGAAAGGATAAATAATTTTAAAATTTAACATATTCCTTTATTTTTTTTTATATTTTTTTTTCGTGGATTTCTTAAGATTAAGTGTCCAAATATCTGGGATGAAATTTCCTAACAGAAAATGTGATTTCAACTTTTTTTTTTTTAATTATATAATTTTTATTGCATGTCAATTTGAACAGTTGGCGAGATGCACTCTCCAAGTGCTGTTTAGAAGTATTAAAACTGGCATTGGGAAGAATGAAAGGGGCAATATGAAGGATCTGTTTGATACTGTTCAAGATAAGACTGATCGGTTGGCAGTGAAAGAATGTTAAATTGTCTTATTTACACATGAACATTATCATGTCTTTATATCCAGTCTTTGTGATATTTTTTTATACCTTTAACTCACTCAACCCTAACACCAACTATATCCGTAGTTTACCCAGGTTACTTTTACCCCATCCCTATTTATTAAATTTTTTTGAGACAAATTATAGGCCTAGTATCAAAGCTAACGTTTTTAGTATTTGCATGTTAATGGTAGTTGAATAAAACTATGTACATGCTCATTTTAAATATATTTTTTCTAATTTTGAAAAGTAGAAAAATCTCTAGGATTGAGTGAGTTAACAAACAAATTTACTACTGTATATCGTAATTATTATTCTCCACTACTTCATGATGTTTGATTAATTTCAGTCACTTAAACCGTGAATGCATTTTAAGAGTCTATGATATTGTTTGTTTGATTGCCTTTGGCACTATAATTATAATGAAAAGTACAATTTGAATTTTTTAAAATGATGTTCGAGTGAACTATTGGGGTTTTTGATCTCTTGAATTTGTTTCTTTTAAGTTTGTTTTATTATTGTTTGATTAAATTATGTTCCTTCATTCGTTTTTTAAATTTTTAAAATAAATATAGTGTTCTTTTTTCAGATTTAAAGATATAATATTTGTTTTCTGAAATTAGCAGTTTATGGCTGCTACACACAACAGTTAGAACCATCAGGTTGGAATGTGAGTAAACCTGTCAGTTAAACCGGAAAGCAAAACATTCTTTTATTGTGGTGGCAGAATACACGGATGGCGATAATCTGTTTTCTGTAATGACAAGAATAAGTCAAAAATATAAGTAACCATTAAATTATCGAGCAGTGAATGTAGAGGCTAGGTAAATTTTGAAACGCTGTTTTCTTCATAGCTAAAAAAGATCAAAAGGAAGTCACCTTCTGGTGAGTAGTCCAAACAATATCTAGCATGTCAAATGTTTAATCAAGCATACTCATATACATACCTTACAGTCTATCAGCAAGATGACTTCTACTATTAAAATTGGCGGTTCTAACTGCAGGTGTGATGAGGGAATTACATAATGGTAAGGAAAAACTGCTGTAAATAATAAATCGGTTTACGGAGAGTTGAGATGTCATGCAAATAAATAATGAGCTAGAAAAGAAAAAACTTTAAAATATAGAGTAAGAATTCCATTACCAGATGATGGTGTTAATGTGTAGTCTCGATTGTTTATACATTGTTTAACCGCAAAAAGAATTGAGCTTGAACTCGAAATATTCCTTTAAAAAAAATATAAAAATTAGCCTTTCAGTTATCTGTAGGTCGATCCTTGTACAAGTTTTCATATTATTCGAACAAGGTTAATGAAAATGATTTCAACTTACACAATGCAGAACTGGGTTTAATGATTTTTTTATTGCTGTAATTTGTAATGCTATCATGTTTTTATATAATTAATAGACGAGGAGTATTGTGATGCCTCATGATTTATCATTGATTTTTCTCTATATTCTGTATGAAAATGATTCAATTCCAATTATATAATGTTTAGCTCCTATTTTCTTTTTGATGCCTGTGAAACAAGAGTTTTACAGGGCACCAAATTCTAAATCTATCTGTTTTTTACTCTGCCTGAATGGTGGGATTATCTAAAAGTGTCTCAAGCACCATCTAACTTCAGAAACTAATGTCTCTGATATGATCTCAAGCGATTCCAAATTTCTTAAATTAAACTTGTCTTTAAATTAAAAAAGAACACAAAACTTTTTCTTCCCTTCCTCGTATCATATAAAATATGATTTTGTATTTTAAATGGATAATGTTGATAAAGATAAGGATGATAGTAAATGTTAGATTATGATATATTTTTGATGTTTTGAAGGAGAGTTGAGGAATTACAGTGCAACTTCTCTATAATGACATCTTCTCAGACGAGAGTAAAAAGTTCATTATAGTGGAGCAACCAATAACTGGGGGTTGCAGTGTAGAATTAGTTAGTTTCCTCTTATAAAGTATATTTTTAAAATTTACTTTCTTACTTACTTATGCCCGTCACTCCTAGTGGAGCATAGGCCGTCGACAACAGTCCTCCATCTTTCTCTGTCCTGGGCCATCTTCTCCAACTCTCCCCAAGTGTGTCCCATCCTCTTCATGTTCAATTATTATTTTTAAAATTTAGATTATTTTTATTCCAACCAGGTTTTATCATTAAAAAGACATTTGTTATCATGTTATAAAAATAAATTTTTGAATTGAGATTTTTATCAGTTTTAGTTGCTCATTGAGTCTAGCAACTAAGGAATACGATAATGGTTATTCATCAATTAATAGTGTCATAATTACCAACCTCAAAATATTTTTCTTTGGTTTTTATTTTTTGCGTGCAATGATTCCCCCCCTGAAAGTCAGGCATTAATAATATATGGTCTTTCATTGAAAAGTTATACAAAGGAAATTATAATCGATACTAAAGAAATTCCTTTTTTTTTATTTTATATTTTGCTTTTTCAAGTAAAGTTACTCGGCGGTAGTTGTGATAACAATGGAAGTTTTGGTTTGTTAATAACCACCAACATTGACTGGTATAAATATTATCATCGTTATCAATTCAATAAATATATTGTGTCTTTTAAAAAAATATGTTTCTCCATCTTTTTATAAAAACCATTTCATTTTCAATCTATCCATTTGAGGGTTGCCACAAGACTGGAATGATTGACTCCAAGTCCAAGGATTTTTTTTTTCTTTCTCTCCCTAAATAAATTGATGTTTTTATCTGTGTTTATAATTATTATTATTATCATTATTATTACTATTAGTATTATTATCATTATTATTACTATTATTATTATTTTATTATTATTATTATTATTATTATTATTATTATTATTATTATTATTATTGTTATTATTGTTATTATTATTATTATCATTATTATTACTATTATTATTATTATTATCATTATCATCATCATCTGCCTGGTATAAGTCTTTCGCAGTAAATGGTATGCACATGACTAATTATGAATAAAAATCATGTCATTGAATTAATATTTTGTTTCTATTATTAGATTTCTATTAGTTTCATCCCAAGAATCGTGAATGGAACAACACTACAGGATGGGTGGACGGATAGGTCTGGACTACTGTCTTCTACTTCTATCTCCCTATGCCTGTTTTCCAACATGCTTTCTGTCTTTGTCTTGGAATGAGATTACTTGGTTTTGTCCTGTCCCTGACCGGATATCCTGGCTGGGAGGGAAACAGTCAAATGTATAGTTAGTTTTGGGAGATGATATTTTTTTCTTTGTAAATCATCTCTCTGTTCTGCACTGTATTATGTTTTGTTTATGTACTATATATGATTCCTAAACATTTGAGTGTATTCCTCATAGTGGGGACCTGTTCTTGTGTCTGGATGAGACTTTGGTGATCTCAAACTAAGTACTTTGATAGTGTGCTCTTGGAATCTACATCTGTTCCCTATTTGAACCAATTCTCCTTTGTCTGCCTTATTCTTGGATGCTTTAATTGTAGTTCTAGAACTTTTTACTATCCCATTTTATTCCTTTTTACTGGCGCTGATATGGCCTTAATGTGTTGCAAGCGCTGTAAAACCCTTAAAAACATAAAAACATTTTCTTGCGTGCTTTTAATTGTAGTTCTAGAACTTTTTACTATCCCATTTTCTTCCTTTTTACTGGCACTGATATGACCTTAATGTGTTGCAAGCGCCGTAAAACCCTTAAACCAAACTCTGGAAAGAGACTTATTCAAAAATTTGGTCAGTCGGAAAACTCGTCCTTCAAATATCTATCGATTATATGACCCTCATCTTGGCAAAAACCCTCAAACCTGGGACCTTGTTGCATTAACTGGTTAAAAATGATAATGGAATAGTCAACAGATTAATATCAAAGACATAGGGGAAAAAAGGTAAGACAAAGGAACTTGATTATCCGAAAAAAGCAGTAAATCTATGTACGTAGTTCGTTTGAAGCTTATCTACAAATCTCAACACATTGACACTGCCAAAGGATCTCCTAATTGTTTTTTTTATTTTGTTTTTAAGGGTTTTACAGTGCTTGCGACACAATTTAGGTCATATCAGCGCCAGTAAAAAGGAAGAAAATGGGACAGTCAAAGAATTCTAGATTGACAATTGAAAGTACCCAAGAAAATGTGAGATAAAGGGCAACCACCAGTGTACTTAGTTTAAGATCATATAAAATCCTCATCCAGTCCCAAGCACATGATCCCCACCTAGAGGAATAAATTCAAATGTTTACAAAATATGTATATCAAAAACAAAAACTATTAATCAGCATATGACAGAAATGATTTACAAGGAAAAAAATATCATCTCCCAATAAATTTGACAGTGTCCCCCTTAGCCGAAGACTCGAGACTTCAGTTAGGGCCAGGACAAAATCAAGTAATCTCATTGAAAGAAAGAAAGCGAAATGGAACTGGAATTATATGGGGGATAGAAGCCAAAGCAACAGTGACCTCCTCACCCACCATGGGAGAACAAAAGACCCAACCCAGGATCTCGTCCAAAAGGATGCACTGAAAACGGTAACATCAGAGACATTATTACATCAAAGAACTTAGTAATGACAGACTATAAAGGGAGGGATGTTTTATGTTTAAAAAATGTTTTTAAGGGTTTTACGGCGCTTGTAACACATTCAGGTCATATCAGCGCCAGTAAAAAGGAAGAAAATTGGATAGTGAAAAGATTCTAGAATTACAATTAAAAGGACTTGAGGTAAAAAAGTAAGACAAAGGGGAATTGGTTCAAATAGGGAACAGATGTAGATTCCAAGAGTACAACATCACTGTACTTAATTTGAGACCACTTAAAAGTCTCACCCAGACACCAGCGCAAGTCTCCACTAGGAGGAATACACTCAAATGCTTACATTATACATTCAAAATAACAGATATAACAATACATAACAGAGAGATGATTTACAAGGAAAAAAATATCTCCCAAAATAATGCCTATGACTATGCATTTGGCTATTTCCCTCCCAGGCAAGCACTATAGCCAGGGCCAAGGCAAAACTTAGTAATCTCATTCCAAGACAAAGACAGAAAGCAAATTGGAAAACAGATATATGGGGATAGAAGACTCAGTAAGTGCCACCCTGCCCTAGGGATGATTTACAAGGAGAAAAAATACAATATTCCTAACAAGGAATAGATATCCATCTGTTTCCTCTAAACAAAAGACTCCTTTATCAAGTCGAAACCAAATTAACTCATTCCAGAACAAAGATATAAAGCAGTAGGTCCAGGACAAATTTAAATGGTTTAGGATAGAGGAGATAGCAAGCCTAATGGCACTATTGGGTGAAAATGCTCCGGCCAGTTAATTTTACATTGACTTAAACAAAAACAAATTAATATAAAAAGAATAATAATAAATAAACTTTATTCATCCATAAGGAAATGTGTCTAAAAACGCGAAATTCATAAATAAAATTTAAAAATGTATTTTTTTCATAAATTCATAAAACAAAGCAAAACGAGTCTATATTTTTATATATTACAAACATTGCATAACAAATTAAGAAATTAAGGAGCTGGCGCCGGTGTGAGATAAAGAACTGAACAAGTGTGTATAAAACGTGCCAGACAAAGCAAGAAAGAAAAATACAAAAAAATAAAAAAATCCCAAAAACTCAGTCTACCTCGAGGTCGACTGATTGTTTTTGGGTGGTTATTTTCTTGTATTTTTCTTTCTTGCTTTGTCTGGCACCTTTCATACACACTTGTTCAGTTCTTTATCTTGCATAACAATAACTGTCGGGAGTCTCTTTTTCCTCCTTTTTAAATGTTGCCCTTACATTTGATGCCCTGCCACATTTTAGGTTTTAGGTTTTAAGGGTTTTACGGCACTTGCAACACATTAAGGTCATATCAGCGCCAGTAAAAAGGAAGAAAATGGGAAAGTAAAAAGTTCTAGAATTACAATTAAAGCACCAAAGAAAATGTGAGACAAAGGGGAATTGGTTCAAATAGGGAACAGATGTAGATTCCAAGAGCACACCGCCAACGTACTCAGTTTGAGATCACCTAAAAGTCTCATCCAGACACAAGCACAGGTCCCAACTAAGAGGAATACACTCAAATGTTTACAAATCATATAATATAATATGTAAACTAAACATAATACAATGCATAACAGAGAGATGATTTACAAGGGAAAAAAAATATCATCTCCCAAAACTATAACTATACATTTGACTGTTTCCCTCTCAGCCAAGGACTCCGACCAAGGTCAGGACAAAACCAAGCAATCTCATTCCAAGACAAAGACAGAAAGCAATTGGAAAACAGATATAGGGGGATAGAAGACACAGCAAGTACCTCCCTGCCCGCTATGGGAGGTAGGAACCCCACCCAGATGCCCCGTTTTAAAACGTGAATTTGCAATTAATAATTATTACATCCACATGTATTTCGACTATACTGCTTTTCATAAATATTACGAGTTATTATGTCAATTTATTACTAAAACAATATTTTCACGTTTTCCACAAAATTTTTGGATGAAAAATCCAAATCTAAAGGAAAAAAAAAAAAATCAGAAATGAACAATGTCTACTCCAATCTTAATCTGAATAGCTTCCTACCCCAAACCACTGCTTTAAATTTAAGGAATCAAAGAAGGTGAAAAAGAGGAATTTGACATCGAAATGAGGAATCAACTTACTGTAAACAGGTTTTATACAAGTCATTCTATTCCATTGCATTGAATAAAAGATCACATTCTTCCTCACTCATTCAAACTATATTCCAACAGCATATACAATTGGGCTAATCAACTATGATGGCTTCATGTTCTCACAGTAGGCAGGCACTTTTAGGTTTAGCCTTTGTCACAAGAGCTTTATATCATTTGAAAAAAAAATTAAAAATTCAGTGGTGAATGCTGAATTGCAGAATGAGTGCTGTATAAGTAATAGGTTTGCTATTTTTATTTAGCAAATCAGCGCAATAAATACAAGTTGATTTTTCTTTAAGCTCCAAAGTGACAGATGTCGGCTCCAAATTAAATCTGTATATACTGAATAATCTGTATACGTGGCAGGTCTAATATAAATTTTTAAAAACACAATATATGGCAGCATCAGAGCTGCCAACCTCAACTGAAGAAAAGGTGTAATTTTGACAGAAAAAAGGTGTAATTTTGAAGGAAAAGGTGTAAGTGTGAAAAACAAAGACATTATTCTGAAAAGACATATCACTGAGGCCTGGAAATCACCTTTCTCAAAACTGTCTGAACTTTTCTTTTAACCATTGGTTAGTTTAGCAGACATGTCAAACTGTCAATTAGATGTATCAATCTAATAAATTATGATTTTAAAAGGTCAGCCCCTTTGTACTGTAATTCATTCTGTATAGACCTTGGTGACGACAAAAAGACGTAACGTGGAACAGAAAAGCATAAGCGTGTGATTTGATAGAAAAAGTGTAATAATATGCTTTTTTGACAAACAGCATAGGATGGATACATTAACATAATTTATAGTATAGGTATTAGATGACCAGGCCTGTATATTGTTTGTGTGTGTGTGCGCGCATTTATTGGGTTTTTATTTGTATGCAAATACAAAAAGAAACAAAAAAATGCAAAATATGCGGTGGAAGGCGAAATATGCGGCTGCATGGACCAGATTAATATTAGTGTGCCATCAAATTGGATGACCAAGGCATGTCAATGAGTTTTTATATTTAATTTTGATGGGCTAAACAAATTAATTGCTTAATTTAAATTACAGAATTCATTAAAAAAAAAACAACTCTTGACAAGCCTGGTCGTCTCATTTCATAGTTTGAATTTGAACACTGTATACACATATCAGAGGAGATAATCCATGATATTTGACATCAGCAAGGATTGTCTCCCATCACATCAGATTACGGCAAGCTTTTCAGCTCTCCAGAGCACTGCGCATAAAAATGATGACTACTGTACTGATCAAATCAGTATTCAGTGCAGCACGAAAATCTCGAAAAAATATTAATTCCCCGTTTTAATCCCTCTATTTTCATTGTATTGGCAACACAAATATCTTGAATTCTATCAGAGGCTAACACTGAAATCTCTTACAAAATGGACCTTAACTTTCGCATGATAAATTTCTTTTGCCTTATGTTTGTATTGAGCTGAAACGAGAACTGCCATCACTCTCTATGTGGCCTTAAATGTATCAGTTAATGTGTTAAGCGTGTGTGGAGTATGATTGTTTGTGTGAAAGGGGGGGGGGGGGGGTTTGACCAGTGTCTGATGAATGCAAGGCCTCACTCTTCTTATGTGTACAATACCAGTGACGACCAGCAAGGTAATGATGACCTAAGGCTGTTACTGTTATTGTATTAAAATCTAAGAAATGATTAGGGGTGGGGAAGACGGGGTGAGAAGAGAGGCATGAGAGAAATGTGAGGAGTGGTAGGGATTGGGTACAGGACTCGTAGGTTAACGATTGTTATTGTTTGTTTTTGAGAGTTTTATGGCACTTGCAACACATATAGCAGGGATGCCACCAGGCAAATTAAAAAAAGCCTGAAAACTTGCTCGGACGAGATACAAATCAACGTCAAGGGCTTTGTAGGGATTTGAAAAATATCAAATTTGGAATATTGTTTCAGTACTTATTATTGCAATTGAGAGTAAATAACACACAAAAGAAAGGAGAGTTGACAGTTTTCAAATTGATAAAATAAGGTGCTGAAAACAAAATATAGACAAATTAATATCAATAGCTATCAGGGGTGAGAATGACTGGTCACATAAAAGGAGAAAATTTTTCATTGTGAAGATCATGACCCACCCATGCAACCATAACCTATAAATTTATAAATTTAAACTTCACTCAAATTCACTGAGATGCGATTCAAAATTTGTCTCGCAGCAATTTCTGGCACGACTCGGAGAATTTCAAAAGTTGAAAGTGTAATTACATTTGGTGGTTGTAGTAGGGATGATGATGTGGTGGTGGTTGTAGTAGTAGTGGTGGTAGGGATGATGTGGTAGTGATTATAGTAGTACTGGTCGTATGGATGATTGTGTGGTGGTGGTGGTTGTAGTAGCTGTGGTAGGAATGATGATGTAGTGGTAGTTGTAGTAGTAGTGGTGGTAGGGATGATGTGGTGTTATTTGTAGTAGTAGTGGTGCTAGGGATGATGGTGTGGTGGTGGTTGTAGTAGTGGTAGCAGGGTTGATGATGTTGTTGTAGTAGTAGTGGTGGTAGGGATGATGGTGTGGTGGTGGTTGTAGTAGGAGTGGTGGTAGGGATGATGTGGTCGTGGTGGTAGGGATGATGATGTGGTGGTGATTGTAGTAGTAGTAGTAGTAGTGGTAGTAGTAGTAGTAGTGGTGGTCTTAGAGATGATGATGTGATGGTGGTTGTAGAAGTATAGTGGTGGTAGGGATGATGATGTGGTGGTGGTTGTAGTAGTGGTGGTCTTTTAGAGATAATTGTGTGGTGGTGGTTGTAATAGTTGTGGTAGGAATGACGATGTGGTGGTAGTTGTAGTAGTACTGGTGGTAGGGATGATGTGGTGTTATTTGTAGTAGTAGTGTTGGTAGGGATGATGATGTGGTGGTGGTTGTAATAGTAGTGGTGGTAGAGATGATGTAGTGGTTTTGGTGAGTGTTTTTTTTTTCAGTGATAATAATAGCAATTTGTCAAAAAGGAGGAAAATGTCTCCGTCCATCGGTCAAACGCAAGCAAAGTGTAAAAATAACAGGAACATAGTTTTGTATTGGTATTATGTAATATATTACTATTACTAGTATAAATCCATTCTTATCATTAAACATAAATTTAGTTTTTGTAAAGATTTAATGGATGGTTGCGAGAGAGAGAGAGAGAGAGAGAGAGAGAGAGAGAGAGAGAGAGAGAGAGAGAGAGAGGAGAGAGGAGAGAGGGAGAGGGGAGAGAGAGAGAGAGGGAGAGGGAGATTTGTCCCTACCCTTCCCCTTCAACCATCAACTTGCTAATCAAAGAACACCACTGGTCGTCTGTGTCAATTGTGACATCTGGTGCCATTCAGTCTGGCCCGACGTCATAAAAACGGGACCGTCACTAAATTTCACGAGACTATTACACAGGTGTCAAAATATGACATAAGACATAATGGTGATTTTGTGGTTTTGAGGGAAATGTTTGACACGGCAAATTCAACGGAAAATTTCTGAGAAATTCTCAAAATCACTGTTTATTTATCACATTTTTTTTTTTTAAAGAGGAATTGTGATGGGGATGGGCGTAGATAAACTACCATTTAGGTGCCCAAATATTCGACCGGTGGTGAAAGCCCAAATTATTCACCCGGCGAAAAAGTGCCGGCTCGATCGCGATTTTTTTCTTCTTCTTAAAAAAAAATTTTTTTTTCTTGAATAGTGACGACGGACAAAAACCGGAGGTTCCAGATTAAAACCGACTGGTGGTAAAAAAACCGGATTTCAAGCTAAAACCGGAAAAGTGGCATCTCTGATATAGGTTATATCAGCGCCAGTAAAAAGGAAGAAAATGGGATAGTAAAAAGTTCTAGAATTACAATTAAAACACCTAAGAAAAGGTAAGACAAAGGGTTAATGGTTCAAATAGGAAACATGTAGATTCCAAGAGCACACTATCAAAGTACTTAGATCACATAAAAGTCTCATCCATACACACAAGCACAGGTCCCCACATTTGACTATTTCCCTCTCAGCCAGGGTATCCGGCCAGGACAAAACCAATTAATCTCATTCCAAGACAAAGACAGAGAGCATGTTGGAAAACAGATATAGGGGGGTAGAAGACACAGTAAGTGCCTCCCTGACCACTATGGGAGACCAGGAACCCCACCCGGGTAGATTAAAGACATCACATACATAGTGTGTTATCAACAATGGGACGTGTCTTTGTCTTCTTATTATAGTATACGTAAAGGTGAACATTATTCCATTGAATAAAACAAGACGCACTAAACGCCACACCTCATTATAATTGGGCATCACTGAAACAACCCACATTAAGCCCCCCCCCCCCCCTCTTTGTTGTAAAATACCCAACATCGAAATCTCGAACAAACAGGCCTGGTCCCAACTTATTCTAGATTTCAATGCCACACTGTATATCTGTCAGTACATATTGGTCTGATATTTATAAAAGAAGCACAATGCATAGTGTATTTTATCTAATGCTAAAGTGACCGACCAATGTCGACTTCAAATTAAATCTGTATATACTGATTAATCTTTGTAAGAGAAAGGTCTAGTATAAAATATACCCAATTCATGGCAGTGTGTTTTGAGGTGTTTTAAAAAAATACACAACCCTTTGCTGTCCAAAAGACTGCTTAAATTGACTTGTAAAATTACTCCCCACCATCCCCCAACAAAAAAAAATAAATATATATATATATAAAATAAATATGAAAATTTAAATTCTCCATAAATAAACTCCATGAGATTTCTCCAACAAATTTAATCAAAGTCAAACAAAAATAATTTATGTCAGACACAGGGCTGTATGTTTTTTAAAAATAGGCTCGTTTTCTATTCAAGTTCAAGATTTAAATTTGAGATCACTGACAAGAGCCAGATGATCAGAGGGAATGAGAGGGTTGGGGAGGTAACTGTAAGCCTGGACATCAGCGAGATCTGGCAGGGGTACGGACGACATGACGTCTAGATGGGTGGATTCCACAAAAATGTAGTCGAGGGTACACTGGATGGGTGGCGCATAGTGGGTGAAATCTGGGGTGCCACAAGCACTGATAATGTTCATGGGATGACTGAGTTCTACATCTCTTAGGGCCTCTTCTTCACCACCTGGAAAACAAAACGAAATTAATTAATTGTCAGATAATAAAGAAAAATCTAAATCCTCACAAATAAGCTGAAAGATGACTGAAACGAATCAATAAACAAATAAATGAAGAAATGAATGAATGAAAATACAATGAAATTTAACTCGTAAGAGCCTCTGGTTCCAAAGATAGTTACTGATGCAATATAAATAATTTCCCTGACACTTCTTTGAATAGGCAAGTTTAAAGGTTATTGACCGGATGAGGGACATCTTAATCTATCAATATTTGAGGTAAAAATTGCTGGTCTAAGTGGGAATTTTTGAGTTTTATCAATGACAATTAAAGGTAAAATTACAGCCATAGTCGTCATTACCTGACATCCAATCAATAAAGTCATCCTGTACAAACTGTGACGTCATCAGTTGATATACACCAACATCAGGAGAACTGTTGAAATCTCCACAGAATACAACACTGATAGTTTTACCCTGGAAAAAAAAAAATCACAGAAATGATTGTTTTTTTAATGCGAATAAAAAAATCAAACACAATAACTCAAGGCAAAATGCTTTTATTTTCCATCCAATTCAATCCAATATCGTAAGATGCATGAGAAATTCCAGTCCATTATGCAAATGTTATTTACAATTTACAGTTCCAAATTTTGTAACATTAAGACCATGTAAACTATTAATAAAACAGTGAAAGTGTCTCTCTAAAGGATTCTGGGGATAAGCTGTGGATGACTGTGTTAGGCAATTTGCTCCAGTCATCTATGGTTCGAGGAAATAAGGCTGGACTTGTATGCATCAGTGTTTGTTTGTGGTTTTATAAATTTCCTACTGTGATTGTTTCTTGTTCAGTACATGTCTTGTTGCGGCCTGAGGCAAGATAGGACTGCTAGATTTGTGCTGTGTCAAATTAGGATTTTATACATCTGTGTAAGTCTTGGTTCTTTTCTTCTTGTATGAAGGAGCTTCCATCGTAGCTGATCTAGTGCATTTGAGACGCAGCCTTCCTCCCTCGACCTGTAACCTGTAGCAAAACGAAATGCTCTTCTTTGAACTTTTCTATTTCAGTAAAATGAGTTTTCTTTTGTAGATCCCATGTGGTGTGAGCATATTCTAAAATTGGTCTTACAAGGGAAGTAAGTATATACATGCAATTTTATATTCTGTGGGCATTGGTGTAGATTTCGTGTAATGACCCCAAGTGACTCACATGCTAAATTCCATTTCAGGTTGTTTTGGATGATGACGTCCAGGTATTGGATGTTATCCACATGACTTAGCAAGTGTCCTTATATCTCCTAGTTGTGGTGTTGGGTTTCTTTTTGCTGCAAACATTTACGACTTGGCACTTACAAGGGTGGAATTTCATTTGCCATATTTCCACCCATTGGAGTCTTCAGAGTTAGATAAGTAAGCATAGTGGCCCTAAAACAATACCCTGTGGCTTTCCAGATATCACATGGCAGACATCACTAGACTGCCCCTCAAATTTTACCTGTTGCGTTCTTCCACATAACCAGCTTTGAAACCACTTAAAAATTGTTCCTCACATTCTCCTTGACAATAACAATTTTTACAAGAATCTTGATGACTGACATTTCTTATGCCGACTTTTTCCAACTTTAAGCAGAGATGCTTGTGTGCTCCAGTGTCAAAAGCTTTTCTGAAGTCCAATACAACAAGGTCTATTTGATGTTTCGTGTCATACAGGTATTTTATGGTCTCATGGGTGTTAATTAATTGTGTTTCGTGTTAATTAATTGTGTTTCGCACTATCTATTCTTCGGGAAACCATGCTGTGAGTCTGAAAGGAAGTTGTGCTATTCAAGACGTTCTATTACATGATGATGAATGATGTGTTCTAGGATCTTACATGACACCAAGGTGAGGAGTATTGGACAATAGTCGGACGGTTGGTCTCCTCTTCCTTTTTTAAATACTGCACTGATATTTACATGTTTCCAGTCATCTGGTACATGACCCTCCTCGATTGATTGTTGAAAGAATTTGGTCAGGTATGGCGCTGTTTCTTTTAATACTCTGGTTGGTATATTATCTGGGCCAATCGCTTTAGTTATCATTGAAAGAAAGGAGTTGCTTTTTGACTCCATATTTAGAAATAATTACTTTTGGTATGGATGGTATAGAGCTGTTATTCAGGGATGGTAGCTCTGGATTTTCAATGGTGAACTGCTTGTTTAATGAAATTTTCTAAAAGGAGGGAATTCCTCCTCTGTCGTGGATTTCCACAGATCAGAGAAAAATCATGAGCACTGATCAAAGCACAGAAAAATTCAAAATAATACAAAATAAAAAAATCACATTAAAAAATTTAACCTTCATACATTACAGCTGTTGATATATCATCCTCGTTTCATTGAGATACGAATTAGAGGAACAGTTTATATGAAACCACACAAGGATTAGCTGTGTGAAAAAAATATAAAATATCCGACAAATAAGTATCAAGTCTTATTTTTCAAGCTTAATCTAAACTAGTCATCATTAATCCTGACAGAACACGGTAGAGACCTTTTCTCACATGTACCTGGAAGTTATTAAAGGTATCACCATTTTACTGAAAACGTTCTGTGTTAAGCATTTTCTTAATTTTTGGACAATAAAGATTATTATTATTATTATTATTATTACTATTATTATTATTATTATTATTATTATTACTATTATTATTATTATTATTATTTATTATTATTATTTAGCAGCTGTTATATTCATGTTTGTTCCAACACCTTTTACAGTCCACAATTTCTACTTCTAGCAGCTTTGAATTCACTTTAACAGTTAAATCCACTGACTCTTGACTTAAATGACCTCTCACCTCTTGCTTGTAGGCTGAGGAAATGGCTTGGAGGTATCGGAGGGCAGTGGCTCCATGGATGAGGCGAATGTTATCAGCACGAGGGTGGAAATAAAGATGTGTGTTGGCAAGACACACAAACTGGCCTGGTTTCTCTGTACTCTCTACAATTGTCACCTGAGAGGAATGAAGCATATAAATTAATATAAATAATTCAAAAGTTGTAAAAAGGAGTATAAAGAAACAAAATCAAAATAATTTTAGTTTCTTTTTGTTTTAATGCTGATGTGGGGTTTTAACAAGCGGATAAAACGTTCGTTGCAAAAAAAAAAAAAAAAGTTGTGAAAAAAACAAAATTATTGACCTAGATTTAGATATCCAAGAAAAAGTAAGACAAGGGACCTACTTTTTAAGTAAGAACAGAAGTAGATTCATTCATAAGTCATGTCTGGTGCATTCTAAAAATTTCACTTGGAAACAAGCACAGGACCCTGTACCAAGGGAATACAATTAACTCTTTGAGTGCTGAGGCTATATTCACATTTCCGTCACAAACTGTCTGACACCTGATTGAGGCTGCATGAGAATGACAAGCTAAGGCAAAGCAACATTAGAATTCAGTGCAAGATCTCAATTAAAATACCCCCTAGGGCCAAGTGAATGTTCTGATGAAAGAAATGATACCATTAGTTCAATTTATAATACTTTTGTAGAAAGTAGGATTGGATTACATCTTTGTTTTTGCCTTTCAAGACCGGCCGCACTGTGCGGCCATTGGCCAGTAGAGCAGATTCTGCTTTGGCCTCACAGTGCGGCCAATGGCGCTGAAAGAGTTAAATCTATCAAAGATAGGCAGTAATCAACTGTAAAGATATACAAGGGGGGAAAAATAAATCATCTCTCAGGAAAAGATAGATCCATCCAACTTCTTTTTTCTACACAAAAAACTGCTGTCAGGACCCAAGACTGTACCATAAATGTTTTATTCTTAACCCCTTTCTGAGGGCATCATGAGAAAGTTACGATCAATGAAATGTTCAAAATATTTATCATTTATCCTAATTGGGAAAAGGAGAGAAATTGTAACAACTCACTTGCAATATGGAAGAACGCTGTTCAATCTTTTCCTTGAGAGCTTTCACCTCACAAATCTTTTCCCAAAGATCTCTACAACTTTCATCACTCTCCAAATACTCAGAGAGCACAATGTCTAGTTGATTTACCACCCTGAAAAATGGTTGGTCAAAAAGTTTTATAAAACAGGACACCTATCAGCAAGGTGAGGGAAAACATTAAAGTCCCAAGTTACAGTTTTAAAAAGTGCACATTTACCACAAATCACCTGTAATTTTTTTCCCACAATCTAAGTAGTCCTTCAGAGCCATGAGGCCCATGAAGCCGGATTTCTATAGTGTAAAATGGATAATAACAATTGCTTGCTATCCTTTGGATAGGATGCTAGTCTATGACAATTTACTTTCTAACAGATCTAACAGACCCAGCAACCCAGTCACTGCCAATTCTACCAACTGAGCTATTGAGACCCCGACACAAATCTTAAGTTCAAGGAAAAAAATCTGTATAAAAGGCAGATCCTACGAAAATCATAACGGGACATTAAATAAGAGTCAATAACACATGCAGAGACGCCAACTTTAAATTTGGCTCACAGGAGTTTCAGACACCACTCGTAGGAATTCCAAGGCCGAAAGAGGAATTTCCGCACACAAGAAAAAGGAATCGGAATGCTATTTGGCATTGTGTTTACATATTGTTTAGTTCTATACAGATAACTGATTAGAATTATATTATGATACATAAACACAATGCCAAATACAATCCCAAAGTTTCCTTATTTTAAATGGAGTAAAGCGCCAAAACCTAATGGTAGAGATTGTAGTACTGGCGGTAGTGAGGATGATGTGGTGTTAGTGGTTGTAGAAATAGTGGTAGTGATAATGAAGATGTGATAGTGGTTGTTGTTGTAGTAGTAGTGGTAGTGATGATGATATGGTGGTGGTGGTGGTTGAAGTAGTCGTGGTAGTGGTGGTTGTTGTAGTAGTGGTAGTGATGATGATATGGTGGTGGTGGTGGTTGAAGTAGTAGTTGTAGTGATGATGATGTGGTGGTGGTGGTGGTTGAAGTAGTAGTTGTAGTGATGATGATGTGGTGGTGGTATAGTAGTTGTAGTAGTTGTGGTCGTGATGCTAATGATGTGGTAGTGGTTGTAGTAGTGGTGGTAGTGATGTTGATGTGGTTGTGATGGTGGTTGTAGTAGTAGTAGTAGTAGTAGTAGTAGTAGTAGTAGTAGTAGTAGGAGGAGGAGGAGGAGTTGTAGTAGTAGTAGTAGTAGTAGTAGTAGTAGTAGTAGTAGTAGTAATAGTAATATTATAGTAGTAGTAGTAGTAGTAGTAGTAGTAGTAGTAGTAGTAGTAGTAGTAGTAGTAGTAGTAGTAGTAGTAGTAGTAGTAGTAGTAGTAGTGTAGTAGTAGTAGTAGGAGTAGTAGTAGGAGTAGTAGTAGTAGTAGTAGTAGTAGTAGTAGTAGTAGTAGTAGTAGTAGTAGTAGTAGTAGTAGTAGTAGTAGTAGTAGTAGTAGTAGAGCAGTATATAGTAGAAGTAGTAGTAGTATATAGTAGTAGTAGTAGTAGATAGTAGTAGTAGTAGTAAGTAGTAGTAGTAGTAGTGTAGTAGTAGTAGTAGTAGTAGTAGTAGTAGTAGTAGTAGTAGTAGTAGTAGTAGTAGTAGTAGTAGTAGTAGTAGTAGTAGTAGTAGTAGTGTATAGTGAGTAGTAGTAGTAGTAGTAGTGTAGTAGTAGTAGTAGTAGTAGTAGTAGTAGTAGTAGTAGTAGTAGTAGTAGTAGTAGTAGTAGTAGTAGTAGTCGTAGTAGTAGTAGTAGCAGCAGTAATATAGTAGAAGTAGTAGTAGTAATATAGTAGTAGTAGTAGTAGTAGTAGTAGTAGTAGTAGTAGTAGTAGTAGTAGTAGTAGTAGTAGTAGTAGTAGTAGTAGTAGTAGTTAGTAGAAAACGGTAAGGGCTGCCTGAAGCCGGTGATCGTAAAATACTAACGAAAGAGTGAAAATGGAAAGGCTTCGTATGGGAACAAAACAGACAATGGACGTTTCGGGTACAAACCCTTCGTCAGCACAACAATACACAAATAAACGTGGAAAACAAATAAAATATAATGAAAAATAACTTGTATGGTCTGTACTCAATGGTGGTTGCAGTATGAATGAAATGTTAGCGTGGCGTGGGTAGAGGATAGGGTGCCCCAGGGGGGTGATCTAATTGATAAGCAAAGGTCAGCGTCAGGGAACAGAACTTTCCAGACTATAATGGAAGATAAAAGACATATTGGTAGTAGTAGTAGTAGTAGTAGTAGTAGTAGTAGTAGTAGTAGTAGTAGTAGTAGCAGTAGTAGTAGTAGTAGTAGTAGTAGTAGTAGAACGCTGTAGTGGAACATTAGGGGGCGAGGTGAAAGGGTCGCGGAGGTGGGGGGGGGGGGGGGTTTGTTGGATGAGCGAAGGTCGAATCTTCGCGAAGGAACGGTGCGATAGTAAAGTGGAATACACCGATAAATAGATAGATGGATAGACAGATAGATAGGTAGATAGACAGAAAAGAGGGGAGAGAGAGGAGAGAGAGAGAGAGAGAGAGAGAGGAGAAGAAGAGAGAGAGGAGAGTGAGAGAGAGAAGAGAGAGAGAAGAGAAGAGGAGAGTAGAGAGAGAGGGAGGAGGAGGGAGAGAGAGGAAGGAGAAAGAGAAAAAAAGAGAGGGGGGGGGGAGGGGAGGTGAGAGAGGGGGGAAAGAGAGGAAGAGGGGAGAAGAGAGAGAAGGGGGGGGGGAGAGAGGGCGAGTAAACAGGAGTGATAGGGGTCTATATGTATATTAGGATAAAAAAAGGGAGAGATGGGGTTGGAGCAAAACTGAGAGTGATATGCTATGGAAGGTGGAGATGGACAATAGAATGAGGTGGACTAATCGGGATAGATAGATAGCTAGCTAGCTAGATAGCTAGCTAGCTAGATAGATAGATAGATAGATAGATAGATAGTAGTTCTCTCTCTCTCTCCCCTCTTTTCTGTCTATCTACCTATCTATCTGTCTATCCATCTATCTATTTATCGGTGTATTCCACTTTACTATCGCACCGTTCCTTCGCGAAGATTCGACCTTCGCTCATCCAACAAACCCCCCCCCCCCACCTCCGCGACCCTTTCACCTCGCCCCCTACTGTTCCACTACAGCGTTTACTACTACTACTACTACTACTACTACTACTACTACTACTACTACTACTACTACTACTACTGCTACTACTACTACTACTACTACTACCAATATGTCTTTTATCTTCCATTATAGTCTGGAAAGTTCTGTTCCTGACGCTGACCTTTGCTTATCAATTAGATCACCCCCTGGGGCACCCTATCCTCTACCCACGCCACGCTAACATTTCATTCATACTGCAACCACCATTGAGTACAGACCATACAAGTTATTTTTCATTATATTTTATTTGTTTTCCACGTTTATTTGTGTATTGTTGTGCTGACGAAGGGTTTGTACCCGAAACGTCCATTGTCTGTTTTGTTCCCATACGAAGCCTTTCCATTTTCACTCTTTCGTTAGTAGTAGTAGTAGTAGTAGTAGTAGTAGTAGTAGTAGCAGTAGTGGTTGTAGCAGTATAGCATAGTAGTAGCAGTAGTAGTAGTAGTTATGATGATGTGGTGGTGGTGGTTGCAGTAGTAGTTGTGGTACTGATGATGATGTGGTGGTGGTTGTAGTAGTGATGGTAGTGATAATGTGGTAGTGATGGTGGTTGTAGTACAAATGGTAGTGATGATGTGGTAGTCGTGGTTGTAGTGGTAGTGATGATGATGATGATGTGGTGATGGTGGTTGTAGTAGTAGTGGTAATGATGATGATGTGGTGGTGGTTGTAGTAGTATTAGAGGTAGTGATGATGATGTGGTGATGGTGGTTGTAGTAGTAGTGATAATGATGATGTGTAGGTGGTGGTGGTGGTTGTAGTAGTAGTAGTAGTGGTGGTAGTGATGATATGGATGTTGTATTAGTTGTGGTTGTGATGATGATGTGGTAGTGGTGGTTGTAGTAGTAGTGGTATTTGCAGTGATGATGATGTGGTGGTGGTGGTTGTAGTAGTAGTGGTAATGATGATGTGGTGGAGGTGGTTGTAGTAGTAGTGGTAGTGATGATGTGGTGGTGGTGGTTGTAGTAGTAGTGGTAATGACGATGTAGTGGTGGTGGTGATGGTTGTAGTCGTAGTGGTAGTGATGATGTGATGCTGGTGGTTGTAGTAGTAGTTGTAGTGATGATGATGTGGTAGTGGTAGTTGCAGTGATCATGATGTGGTGGTGGTAGTTGCAGTAGTAGTAGTGATGACGATATGGTTGTGGTGGTTGTAGTAGTGGTGGTAGTGATGATGATGTGGTGTCGTGGTTGTAGTACTAGTGGTAGGGATGATGATGTGGTGGTGGTGGTTGTAGTGGTAGTGATGATGATGTGGTGGTGGTTGTAATGGTGATGGTAGTTGTGGTAGTGGTAGTAATGATGATGTAGTGGTGGTGGTTGCAGTAGTCGTTGTGGTACTAATGATGATGTGGTGGTGGTGGTGGTGGGGTTTGTAGCGGTAGTGGTATTGATGATGATGATGTGGTGGTGGTGGTGGTGGTTGTAATGGTGATGGTAGTTGTGTTAGTGGTAGTGATGATGATGTGGTGGTGGTGGTTGCAGTAGTAGTTGTGGTACTGATGATGTGGTGGTGATGGTGGGGGTTGTAGTAGTAGTGGTAGTGATGATGATGTGGTGGTGGTGGTGGTTGTAGTAGTAGTGGTAGTGATGATGGTGTGGTGGTGTTGGTGGTTGTAATGGTGATGGTAGTTGTGGTAGTGGTAGTAATGATGATGTGGTGGTGGTGGTTACAGTAGTAGTTGTGGTACTGATGATGATGTGGTGGTGGTTGCAGTGGTAGTTGTGGTACTGATGATGATGTGGTGGTGGTTGCAGTATTAGTGGTAGTGATGATGGTTGTAATACTAGTGGCAATGATGATGATGTGGTTGGAAAGGAAGGGGGGGGGGGTATCCTTGGGACAAATTGACCTCCCCGGAATTTGACGGAAGTTGCCCGGAGCCCGGAATTTTTTGCTCCAGACCGGAGTTTTTTCCGGTGAAACCGGAGTTTTGGCATCACTGCACATGTATCATAACCTGCTGGGTTAGTTATATTTACCAATGATTCCAAAAGTATAAATCACTTCAAAGATGACATTGAACAGAGAGCACCAGAACTTAAAATATGTATTTGGCAAAAAGTTTTTTTTGTTACATTTATTAAATTGCTCATGAAGTAAATGATGATGATCATTGATATGATCATACCAGGGAACTTTTGACCTGAACATTTTTTTAAAACAAGTGGCTATGTGGTCTTGTGGTATGACACTCGCATTCAGATCAGAAGATCCTGAGTTCGAGCCTCGTTCGGTGCATAGTTGAGTCCTTGGAAAAGACTCTTTATTCATATTCTCTCACTACTCAGGTGTAAAATGAGTACCTGGCTGTTAACAGCATTGTCTGTGGTTAAAAAATTGTAATATCGCCTTACAGGCGTTATGTTACATGTTGCTGTTGGTCAGGGCCCCCTTGTAAAGGGCTTTGAGCACATTAAGTGGATATCGCGCTACATAAAAGTGATTTTTTTTTTTAATTTGAAGACATTTGACCTAAGCAACCCTTACTATGCTATGTCATGTTATATGTTATTTCAATAGATGAAGAGTTTGCTAACAACTACCCCTGACATATTGAAAATAACCCTCATCAATAAGTTAGCGGGGCTCACAAAATTAATTACACAAACTTATTTCCTCCATCGAAGAGTGTTAGCAAATGATTGATCAACTAAAACCAAATATGCAAAAAAAAAAAAAAACACACACAAACATAACACATGCAAAGAGAATTATTTTCACACAAAATATGTGGAGTTCTACTTATCAGTTCAAAGACCATGGGAGATGATTCATGAAAATCAAAGATAAAGCAACCTCAACTGGCAATAAGCATAGAAGAACTGAAGGAAATTGATTTTTAATTAAATTCACAATGATGGTGATGCTTATGACAATAATGATGACAATGCATGGATGATTACGATGTTGATGATGATAATGACAATGACAATAATAATGATGATAACAATGTCAATAATAAATTCCCACATCACTCACTTGAATTTGTCCCTTCGTACAAACATTGCACATCCTTCTGACACGCCTCCTTTCTTTGGTCTGAAGAAACCCTCGAAGCCTTGTAAATTGAGTCCTGGTGCCAGATGCTTTGTAAACACGGACTTGTCCACTTCCTGAAGACAAACCAAGTCAGCCTGATATCCTGGAGAGTCAGAGTAAATGTAGATCAAATAACACGGAATCGTGACATGATTGCCTCATATTTATTCATCCCTGTATGAAAATTTATCATTAGGCCTGTTTCAATGCAAAACTAAAATAACCAAAATTTCGGATGCATCACAGTGCTGCAAAGTGAGCAACAGGGATCAAGATTCCTGTGCAAGAAAATATCAGAATGACAATAGGACTTGAACCAGAATCTACAGGTTTTATTTCAACGCTTTATCCACTCAGCCATCTTACCCAAAATTCAAAAGCAGAATTGAGAATTCTAAAGATCTAATGCATGTACTGATATTGATAATCTTTTACTAAGTCAGTAAGAAGAAAAATGAAGAAAAAAAAGAAGTTATTGCAGAGTCTGGGATAATATGCAGACTGGCTGAGTAGAATTACAAATTTTAATGTTAAGTGCACACTTTCATAAGCATCAAAGAAACTTGTTGAAAAGGAAAGTTTGGCAATGGAGCAATGCAATAAGGATTATTAAATCCTCCTGATGGAAAATTGATTAATTTATTGGGAAGGTGAAAATAAACTTGAGCTTTGACAAACTTGAGCTTTTATATAGCGCAATATCCACTAAACATGCTCAAAGCACTTTACAAGGGGCCCTGGCCAATAGCAACACTTAACATGTAGGACGGGACATCATGCCTGTTTGGCGATATTACAATTTTTTTTCGGAAAGAGACAACTTCAGGATGTACTTGAGTGCTATAGTAGTGAATTAGCTTTTCTCTAAACTGTTCCGTGGTGATTGAATTTACAATGGTGGTAGGTTATTCCACAAGTGAATAGTAGAGGGGAAGAACGACTGGTCATGACTTTGTATTCAGTCCGAAAATACAATAACAGGCCAAAAACTGTGTAAAAATCACTTGTAATTCCTCATGACATTTTGTTTATTTGTATTTGCCATTTCACTATTTATTGTTTTGCTGACGAGAGATTCTGATTTGTAAATGATACATCCATTGAGTGAACCGATACAATCCAAAATGGCTCTATTTTCACCTTTTCATCCTACACTTCAGGTGTCCCCTGTAAAGTATCACAAATTTTCATTGTTTATTATAATAACCAGCAGTTCTCCTTATGATACAAAAACGATAACTATTATTTTGATAAAGGGGCTAGAAATGAAAAAATGTCATCTGAAGACATTCAGATTTGAAACTAGAGAAAATGATGTGAACGTTTTTTGGGGGGGGTTTTCCCCCAAAGAAGGCAAAATTAAACATGGAAAGAACAGTTTTCCTTGAGAGTAATATAAATCAAAGTGGCAATTCGGACTTGAGTCTGAATAGTCCTCCATGGCTATTCGGACTCGAACTCCAATGTGCATGCGCATACAGAGAGGAGGACGATACAATGTGGGCAGTAGGTAGAGGATTGAACTGATAAAGAAATAGAAAAAGAGTTCAGAAGAAATTCTGTTCTGTCCATATTACACTGACTCAAATCATACCCCTACTTTGGACTGTAGAAGGATTGTTGCCTGTTATGTTGTTAGAAGAGCTTTTCATTTATATCACAGTTACTTTGACTGACTTTTGTTACTTTTGAAAAGTGTTTTCACTCTTTTATTTTTAATTTCTATCTGGACTTTCAATTGATCAATGATTTTGTCTTTCTCGTCAAATATAACGGGCTGATAGTTACTAAAATTGTAATTTTGATTTGCATGTATTTTATGTAATTATCAATAATTAAAACGTTTTTTAAAAAAAAAGAAAAAAAATACTGCTATAGATAGTATGCGTTTGACTCAGAAGCTCACAACATTGCCACCCGGAAGTATAACGGACCAGCACACAAAACTATGTGTAACCATGAACTTTTATAGTCTGGTTAATAAAGTTTAGTGAAAATCACTCACAAACGCGGTTGGCAAAATACAATAACAAAGGATTGAGTGACGTCATCTTCGTTCTATCTATAGGAGACTATTCAGACTGCATCAGAATAATCTGTTGCTTGTACATGCGCATTGGAATTTGAGTCTGAATAGCCACGGGACTCAGACTCGAGGCCGAATAGCTTACTAGATGAAATCTGGTGCACAAAGTGAATTTGGCACCGGACAGAAATAATTGGACAAAAATCAATGGATGTGGCAGACAGGCAAGTTGCACAATCTATGACAGGCGTCCTTGAGACAGTGTATCCTAATTTCATATCAATAAAACTGCAACAACTGTTGCCCAATGTGGGTTACACATTCTTTATTGCTCAAATGGACTTCTCTTTTCTGCCAACATACCAGTGATTTCTTTTAAGAGAATCTGTTTCCTATAATTCATCTCAACAGCATAGTCAGGACAGTGGACAAAAAGGTGTGTCTTGGCAAGTTCTGTGTTGGTGTAAACTTCAGCCAGAATGTTGTAGCTGATCACTCGAAATCTGAAAATTTTAAGGATATGCATGGAAAGTCTTTAGTTAATTATAAACATATTTAAATGCATTTAAAACATTCAAAGATCAGTTCAGCCCAAAGAGTAAAAAAACCCCCCTGTTTTTCAAAGGCTCTTATCCCTCCTTTCCCATTTATTTTAAAATTAAAACTTTAATGCTTATTCTCAACGTAAGATGTCAATTAATTGTTTTTTTGGCTGAATCGGCAATTAGCCAAGTGCTTCATATGATCATAATTCTACCACTACTACTAAATCTCCCATTCTCCAGTAAGATTCCCAAAGATCTCTTTCACTAAATTCAACATAAATGTGAACATTATTATACAAAACATATCACTTGTATGAATCAGAATCAGGCACAGATATATGCAAAGATCATGAGTAAGTTTCATGTGGTAAACCAAAAAATAAAAACAGAAAATTGGTTAAAATACAATCTAAATTCACTTACATCGAAATATCTATCGCCTGGCCAAGAAAAAGAAGCACAACGGCATCTATATCATTTATGTCAAAGAAAGTTTTATTCTCAGTCTTTCTCGTAATAGCAAGACAAAAAGCTAGCTTAAGTAGTGCTGCGAGTTATGCAATAATTCACAAGCCAGTCGACCTCCATTCCCCTCACTTGCGCTACATATGATGAAAAGAAAGTACATATAATACCTTTAGCCCGCACATTAGCCCCATGGCTATTAGTGAACGCTTGAACAACTTACAGCACCACCTTAACAAGTTTTTTGCCTTGCTTAATTACAACCTAAGGAATATGCTCTGGTATCTCCACCAGAATTGACGCAACCATTTCTCCACCCAAAGTCAAATAGAGTATCTTACCTTTTCCCACTGATATGCATTTACTATAATAATGAGATACTTACTCTCCAAATTGTGACCGGTCTTGAGTAAAGTTTTGTTGGATCTTTTCAAATGGACACATTATAGGCCCCTTTACAACGACTGACTCTGATATTACAGCTTGGGGTTTGCCGACTTTTTCTCCACTTTTAGGAACACACATGAGAAGAACATGTTTATCTACATCATCTTTTCTAGGTGTATAAGAATAACCCTTACAACTATCTGTGAAATCAAATATTCCGTCACGTATATTTTTCTTTGTACCATCGATATATTTCTTTTCTAATGTTTTCCAGTGAAATTCGCAACTGTCCACATTGCAAAATTCGAATTCTACTTCAGGAAATAGTGGATATCCTTCCATCATCAATGGACATATATTTCTGAGCGTGACGCTTGGGGGATTGTATGTTACTGATATACTCTCTTCTCCAACACGAAGAACTGCACCACTGATCCAAGCTTGGTCATTGAGGATGGAAAGAGGAACACTTTGGCCATTGTGAAGAATTTCTAACTGAATAAGTGTACCTCCTTCTTCGTCTTGCTGCTCTCCTTCGGCTTGAGCGGGATCTGTTTTGTCTTTTTTCATTTTCTTGGACTTTTTCTTAGTTTTCTTTTCCAGATTTGTTCTTAGTCTCTCAAGGGCAAGCCCAAGTTCTTCATTTTTCATTCGATACAAATTTAAAGATTTTTTAGCACTTCCAACCTGTAGATCTAAGTTTATGTGAAGACGCTCGTCGTCCTCACAGTTCTTTACGTGTAGAGAAGACATCCTTACAGAAACTGGAGCGAAACTTCTCGATCGATTGAAACTGTGAAAGAAAACAAATGTTTTTACATTATTTCTACCTCTACACACTAGGCGAGATAACAACGTCGAATTCATCTCTCTCAAATCATTTCAACCGGATACGCAATACTTGGAAAACGAAACAGAAAGTAGATGTTAAAACCAGGCAGTAGGAAAAGAAACGAAATTCTACAATGGGTGAACATTTTTATTTCATCTACATGAAGAAAAAAATAAATCTAATTTAGAGGTAAGTAACAATCATATTTCAACATCTTTTATGCTTAAAAATTATATATCTTTTCTCCAGCAGTTTTCAGACTTGATACATTCTGACGTCATTCAGGTAGTGCAAAGTGATGTCACTAATCTATATTTAGAACAACCGTCTCTATTCTTAGAAGTACACATCACTGGGAAATCCCATTGTCGAATGAGAATGTCAACACAAGCACGAAAGAGCAATCGACCTGTTGCCGTTGCCCTCGGAGACAATTTTTCTTCTCTTACCTTGACCTCATTCGGGTGATATTTTTGGAACAATATGTGACTCACCACTATGTGTATGAATCATGAAAAGTTTGTCACCTGTTTTGGTATGGGAACGATGTGTCATCGCCCAGCAATAACTATAATGATGTTCTTCCACAAACATTACGCGAGTGTGTTTGGTGTTTGTGGTTTTGTTTTTCAACATATTGTTTTGACCAGCTTTGGGTTTGGGGTTTTGGGGTTTGCGGTCTCAGTAGGTCTCAGAACGATGAGGTCATCGTTTTGTTTCTGGTTTTGTAGCTGCCGATGATAAGATTATGTAGTAAAATTTTGATTCCCAGGATAAATCTGAATTCTTTATTCATTCATCCAAGCAAGACCAAATTCTGGCTTCCATTTTTTTTTTTTTTGATCGATTGTGTCATTTAATAAATTAATACTGTTTAAAGTTGTAAGAAAGTCTTTGCTTGATATTCATAAACTAGGTTCATTGACACAACGTCACTGACTTGGCCAGAAACATTTCTCCTTATATCGGAAGATATTAGGATAGCTACCAACTGTGAGCAGTTCTTAAACTCAAGATTTAATAGGAGTCTTGGGTTTTTAAAATGTTTAACAAGTTGACAATCATCTAAATCAATTGATAAGTAAAAGTTTTGTGGCTTAAAAATGCGTTTTGTCAGTGCGGGTATAATGTTTACAGTTTAGACGACATGACTTTTGTCATCTTCTTGCAGTTATGTTGGTTGTTTTTTTTTACACCTTCAAGATACGATGCTTCGAATGTTACAAAAGCAAGTTTTGTTGGGCGTGGTCATTGACAAGATGGGGGATACAATACTGCCGCACTGTGGACAAACACGTATTAACAATTTTGACCAGGAAACTCGTCATTCAAATATCGATCGATTGAAATGACCCTCATCTCGCCAAAAAATTCGCGAAATCCCAGGTTTGGGAGTTTTTGGACAAGATGAGGGTCCTTGATTTGGTAGGCTATATGATCTCAACTTTTTTTCTTTTTTTTTTCTTGGGGGGGGGGGGGGTTAACCATTTGATGTTGTTAGCTAATACGGGCCTTCATTTCGAATGATTGGCGCAAAGTCTAATATTTAAAATACTAAATTTAATTATTTGACAATGTAATTTGCTGCATCCTTCTTTGTACACCGTATTATGCTTCTGCAATTCTGTTCATATTTCATTAAATACAGAACGTGTTCTATATTTTAAAAAGAAGAAAGGTGGCAATGCGAAAAATTAGAACGAATTCGATACAATTTTTTTTAAAAAGCCAACCATAACAAATAAAATAGACCCAAACATGCTTTTTAAAAAAATAATTAATTGTTTTCAAATAAAACAATGGCAGCACCCACAAATAGATATATTTAACGGACTGTCTTCCTCTCGTGACATGAACCCAGCAGTAAACAAAAATAAATATAACAGCTTGAAAAAAAAAAGATTAAAAAGCACAAAGTACCAAACACAAAACTTTCGGGATTGAAACCTTTCTTCGGCCAACTAAAAAATAAAACATTTTTTTTATAAACCCACAAAAACATAAATACATTACTAAAAAAAAGAGTTCGACTGCAGAGAAATATTCGACAAGTCATCTCTGTAAAAATCTTGGAATGTAAACAAACGTGCCGGATAATTCTCTCCCGTCAATCTGTTTTTTAGTCCGGTTTTTATGTTTTCATTGGGTTTTGTCGTTGTTGTTATTGTTGTTGTCGGCTGAAGAATGGTTTCGAGCCCGAAAACATTCTGTGTTTGGTATTTTTAAAAATTTTATTAAAAACTGTTCTTATCTTATCTTATCTTATCTTACTAAAGGCTTAAAATAGGAATTATCCTTTAAATGCCTTATACAATAGTTTATAAGTACAGAATCTCATATAGCTTGCATTGTATCATTCACAAACAGTTTTACACAACTCTAAATGGAAGGAAAAATATATCAATACGGCAATGTAAAATCAAAAAATACTATCATAGAATACTGGTAATTGGAAATTGGTCATGGTCGAATTGATCCTTCATGTACAAAGTTCATAGCACAATGAAATACTAATGACAAAAGTAACAACGATATACTATTATTAACTAATTATAATTCATTGTTATTTTTGCCCTATACCATATGTTATGTTATGTTTATATTATTCATTTTTCGTTTATTACTTTTTACGGCCCACAGCTTCTAGAAGCTTAGTATCAGGTTGACATAAACCAGACACGCCCACCTGAAATTGGAAAAAAATCGTAGCTTTTAGGGGTAATAATATAGCAGACATTATAACTTATTTTTAAAAAATTACCAATTTGTCCTCACTACATTAAAGTAATGCTTTTAAGTCCATTACGTTCTAGCTCTGACACCAGAATATCGTTTTCAAGCTGTTTAAAAAAAATTTAATTTAAGATCTTTATATAATATTATAGTTTTCCTTTTAGAACAAAAATCGTAATATGTATTACGAAATTTTCGTAGTATGTGTTAGGCGGTCTGCATAAACCCAGGTATGACCAAAGCAAAAATAGGAATCTAACTCTTCTCTAATTCATGTAAATGTTGTTACCCGAAGCTCGAAGAAATAAATTAAATATATGAAATTGAATGTAAGCTTCAATGTAATATACAAAAACAGACAAAATGGACGTATTGGGTTTCCCATTCTCATTCATCTGTAGTGTTTCTTTCATTCATCCTGTTTTGTTTATAAAGGGGAAACCCAAAACGTCCATTTTGTCTGTTTCCGCAACATTGAATTGAAGATTTTATTCAATTTCACATTGCTATTTATTCCCCAATTCACGAAGTTGGTTATAGGCGATCGTTCATTATTATGTGGTTAAACCCATACATTTTTGACCAGAAGGAAGGAGCGTATACTGTGTACAAAATGATTTTCCAAATGGCCATACAATCAACGTACCTATTCTCCAGCTCGGACCGTAGCCATCGTTAACATTAAACCTGACACTAGAACCCACCAGGACTTATAGTTTGACGTCATTATTTTTAGGTTTGTGCAGCTTCTAGTGAGTTGTCGTTATAGAGCCCAAGGAAACATGTGATTCCATTGGTTGAACGATTAAATACAATTTACGATTTGTTTTCTTTTGTGGCCAAAGACTTATCTTTTAACGTAATTTTTTGGTCAGTTTCAGGCTAAAAGTTAACGATGGCAGCAGCCTCTTATGGTTTTCACACTAATATGTTATGACGATCGACCCAATCAGCAAAGTCTGGTCCGCATTCGTGCACCGTCGCAAACCCGTCGGGTAGCCTCGTCACAACACACCGTTCGACTAGATGCTCTGCCGTCTCAGGTTTTGCCCACAGCGGGTACATGTTGGACAGGCAGAAAGACCCCACCGATGAAGCGCACTGGCCGTGAGGCAGCTCCTCGACCGAAGCCGATTCGCAGTCACCCAGTGTCTCCTCTTACTGGTATCAAAGCCTGGCAACTTCTCACCAAGCTTAGAGGAGGTTACGTCCCCGCCCCCACGAGGGATTGAGTTCGTCCAAACCGACTTCCATCTCGTATGTGCAGCTCTGTGCGTAGTCAGGGATTCTGCGTACAATGGTTGCCGGGACTTATTTCGGCTCGAAACGGGGGTGCCGTCCATTATGCGCTTCAGAGGGGTATCCCCATTCCCTCTCTCTTTGATCTTACGATGGATACGCTCGGACCCGGTTAAAAAATGTAGAGACACAATCAAAATACTCAATTCTACGGATATAATCAAACAGTGGCAAAACGTTTTGCGAATAAATTAAGTAAAAGTTTATAGATTAATGAGAAAATGAGAGGATTACGAGATTTGGGGGGGGGGGGGAGTTGGGTTGAGGGTCAGGGTTGGGGAGAGGAGGGGGGGGGGGGGGGGGGGGGGGGGGGGGGGTAAGGGAGTAGGGGTCAACGGGCATGAAATGATTGTATGGAAATGGGGGAAAGGTTTGAGGGGATCGTGAAAGGAATGAGTCGGGGCGGGCGGAGAGAGGGCTGTTGGTAGTGTGTGTGTGTGTGTGGGGGGGGGGGGGGGGGGGGGGGGGTTGGCGACTAAGGAGCAACAGGCTTAAAATTGATGAGGTTATTTTGAAGGGGAAACGGTAGAGATTTTGTGAATACTGGACATGGGGGTGAAGAGAATAGGAAGGTTGGGGGCCGGGGCGGGGAGTTGTCGAGATGGGTTTGAAGAAGACAGGATTTGGACGACCAAGTTTGATTATATTCTAGAGGACAAGAGGTTGAATAAGGGCTGGTTCATATCACGCGAATACTAAGGCGTTCACCACTGCTTTCTGGTCATGTCACCCCTACTCAAGAGACTGGTCGAATAGCTAAACATAATATTATTACATTTTCTTTTTCTAAGCTAGAGATGTTGATTCCATTCCCACCCTATCTGCGTTTTGCATAGGCTTGTTCCCTATCGCCATTTATCGTTCTGCCAGATTTATTCTAAAAGTTAAAACAAAATATCTTAAACTTGAAGAAAATTGAATAGATTGTTGACTTTGCTTTTTACATCTCCTTGTCTAATCTAATGCTCTCTCTCTCTCTCTCTCTCTCTCTCTCTCTCTCTCTCTCACTCCCTCTCTCTCACACTCTCTCTCTCTCTCTCTCTCTCTCTCTCTCTCTCTCTCTCTCTCTCTCTCTCTCTCTCTCTCCCCCCCAAGTGTTCTGTTAGACGTAAATTAGTTATGTAATTTTTAATCAAATCATACATATAGTTAGTTGGACTTTGGTCCATCTCAAAACACTAATTGGGCATACTCTGGCTAGGAATTGAGTGGCAACACACATTCAATATGTACAAAATGAATGGCAAAAAAGAAAAACAAAAAAACATCAAACAAACAAAAGCTTCTTCTTCTTCTTCAAGTACCAAGTCTGTGCCAGACATCGGTGATCATGATACGCCATTCATCTCTCTGATCAGATAACATCAGAAAACTAATATTACTCTTCTCTTTCTTTGTCACCCAGCTGCTCAAACTATTCAAATATGTTTTTATTAGTCTACCTTTACTCTTTTTACCTTCTATCTTTCCTGTGAGAGCAAGATGTTCAATACATTTATGTCGATTTAGGTGTCCTAAAAATTGCATTTGTCTTTTTCTTATTGTACGAATGAATAGCCTTTTAGTTTCAGCTTGCTCTAAAACTTCTTCATTAGTTTTCTTCTCTGTCCATGAGATTCTTAACATCCTTCTAAGAAACCACATTTTTGCTGCCTCCAGTTTCTTTCTAATGTCTTCTGTAATTGTCCAGCTTTCGCAGTCATACGTAGGCCTTCAAAACCCTATGTTTTGTTGTCATTGAGATATTGTGGTTTTTAAAAATTAGACTCATTTTATTAAAATATTTTTAGCTATTGCAATTCTTCGTTTTATTTCTGTGTTGCATCTGCCATCTGAAGTTATTATGTATCCAATATATTTGCATGCCTGAACTTGTTTTATAGTTTTTCCATTACTTATTAAGTTGCAAATTGGATTTCTTTCTCTCCTTGATACAACCATGCATTCTGTCTTTTTTACATTTAAGTATAACCCCATACGTTCACTCTCTGTGACTATTTTATTGAGGAGTAGTTGTAAATTTTCTTTTGAGTCTGAAATTAGTGCTGTGTCATCTGCATATCTTATATTATTTATATTCTCACCATTGATCTTAATGCCTGGGCTATCTCCTAAAGTTCTAATAATTGTTTCGCTGTAGATATTGAAAAGGTCTGGTGATACACTCTGGACTGTCGATGGAGCATCAGGTTAATAATTTGATTAGATCTCTCTTTTTCCAACTAAAAAATATTGCTTCCATAAGACGATTCATATCTGAGGATGTGACCAACACATGGTTGTGTCTCTCGTACTATCGAAATTGGATTATTGTAATGCTCTGTTGTTTGGCGTTTCTGAATATAATCTGAGACGTCTTCGGATTGTCTAAAACAGCGCTGCCAGACTAGTATTCATGAAGCGTGGGTGCGATTCTGCCAGACCTCTGCTTCATGACCTACATTGGCTGCCTGTTAAGAAAAGGATAAAATTCACAACTTGTGTTTTAGTATATCGTTGTCTTGAAGGTACTGCCCCTTCCTACCTTTCGGAACTAATTGAAAGATATTCAAAACCCCGCCCCTTACGTTCGACCAGTGATTCCACTAAACTAGTTGTCCCTCGAATAAGGAAAAATGCTGGAATGAAATCCTTTTTCTCTTTTCGGACCCTCTGTTTGGAACGACTTACCACAGAGCTTAAAACATATCTGTTTCGTTTTCAGTAGATTGTATGAGAAACAAGATCGGCCTGGTTTGTGTTGTGTGTTGTGTGTTTGTGTGTGTGTGTGTGTGTGTGTGTGTGTGCTTGTGTGTGTGAATGAGCATGTTTCAGCCAAAGTAATTTGTAATTTAAGCGCTTAGAGTCTGGTGTCTCGGAGTTATAGCGCTATATAAGTTTTCAGCATTATTATTATTATTATTATTATTATTATTATTATTATTATTATTATTATTATTATTATTATTATTATTATTATTATTATTATCATTATTATTATTAGGGTAGAAAAGTGCGATGATAAAAAACTGGATTCTATTTCATTGGAAGTGTAAAACCACTCTTACGGAGGACTGAATACATATCTTGTGAAATTGATCTTTTGGTTTCAGAGCGATAGTACCTTATTTTCTAGTATATATAAAAAAGCTGGACATCCATCATCTCCATTTTACGTCCCGTAATCCTAATAAGCTGCCTATACATCCTGCTACTGAAATAGTTATGCCACCTTTATGTAACCTATTCATTGTTAGTACTCCGAATGACTGATTACATACACACTCCCAAGGATTTAGGAACCAAAAGAGTAGATGATTTTCTTCCCCATTGCTGTATCTCGATGTGCACTTATTTGCAGGCCTGAAAACCCAATTCCTCATGGGCTCATTGTTGTAATGGAAATCTCAAAAAGTGACGCAAAATATTGTCCATTACAAAAATGTTAAACTAGGCCCTAGATGGGTTCGGATGTCAGACCTGCATACACGCCACTATATCTCCTTTAACTAATTTTTTAAATGATTAAAAAAGAAAGTAAAACATAACAAAACAACAATTACACTTTTTGTCATTTTGATTTAAAATCGCTGTTTAGTATCTTGCTCACAACTGCACAATACCGTTTTGAGGCGGCGACGGGTCACAGACATATCATATTAAGACATTAGGAAGCAAGCACCGGTATGAGGTGAATATCTGAACTAGTGTGAATGAAACAGTGCCAGGGCGCTTCATCAGTGGGGACTTTCCACATGTCCCACATGTACCCGATGTGGGCAAGAAGCTGAAACGGCAGAGCATCTAGTTGAACGATGTGTTGTGACGATGCTACCGGACTTTGCTGATTTGGTCGATCGTCATAACATAGTAGTGTGAGAACCATAAGAGGCTGCTGCCAGGCCAAGCAAGAAAGAAAAATAGAGATGCGCAAAAAACAAAAATCAAAAAAACAAAAACAAAACAACAACAACAACAAAAAAACATCTCCCAAAAATCAGTCTGCCGGGACTGATCGGTAATCAGGAGGTCTAAGGTTCGATCCCCAGTCGAAGCAGACTGATTCTTTGAGATGTTTTTTGTTGTTTGTTGTATTTTTCTTCCTTGCTTTGTATGGCACCGTTTCAAACACACTTGTTCAGATCTTGGTCACAGACATACATACTCCCCTCTTCACCATCTTCGCATCGGCTTTAAAAATCGCGACATGAGAAACGGCCTTAAGAGTTTGGGACATCATGTGAGTCACGGTCGATAGTTACAGTCAAGGACAGTCAAGTCTTGACCTTTTGTGGGTTTTTATTGGGAGACCGGACGACACAATAAATACGGGAGGGGGGGGGGGGGGGGGAATCAGACGGGGAGGAGTTTTCAGAAGAGAGGAAGGATGGGAATGATGAAGTAGAGGACGAGGAGGTGGTTGATTGTGGTGAACAAACAAAATGAACAAGAAGGAAAAAAAATAGCCAAAAAAAAAACAAAAAAAAAAAAACAAACGAAAAAACCCCCCAACAAAACAAACCCTGAAAAGCCAAATACAAAACAAAAAAAAAAAACAAAAAATGGCCAGCAACTGGTGAAAGAAAAACATTGTTGAGTGTTAAGAAGAGGACACTTCTTCAGTGTCTTGACAGTTCGGTATGACATCTCTTCTTCCAAAAATACTCGATTACTAATCAAGTGAATTTTCGTAACGTTGGGAAAAACCCTCACACAATTGGTTTCTACTTCTTCTGCTGAATTGGATCGAGTAAAAAACGCATAACAAGTACACTTTTGATCTAGTTTGAAGGAAAACAATTGAATTCCACGCCCCCCCCCCTTTTTTTTCCTTTCTTTTTTGGTCCCTTACTGGTCTGAACAATGTGTGCCATACAAGTCCTTCCGCCCCCCCCCCAATAAAAAAAAAAAAGAAAAGAAAAAGAAATAAAAAAAGAAATAGAATAGAATCGGTACTCAGAGGAGATGCTGTTAATTAATTGACACCCACCCCATCCGTAGCCTTCGTTAACTTATAGCTTGAAACTGAGATCGTAGCCATCGTTAATTTATTGCCTGACATTGACCCCCCAGAAAAACTACGTCAAAAGACAAGTATTTTGCCACAAAAGAAAACAAATCGTAAGTTGTATCCAATAGTTCAACAAATGAGATCACTTGTTTCCTCGAGCTCTACTAACGACAACTCACTAGACGTTGCACAAACCTTTAAAATGACGTCAAACTATAAGTCTTGGAGGTTCTAGTGTCAGGCAAAAAAGTTAACGATGGCTGCTCTGAGATCCACCAAAACTTAGGTATTGTTGATGTCAGCTTTTTGGTTTGTGCATACGCCTATAATGTTGTCGTTAGGAAAGAAATAATCCCAATGGTTGAACTATTGAATACAACTCATAATTTGTTTTCTTTTGTGGCCATAGACTTGCCTTTTTTTTAATAAACATTTTTGGTTATTGTCGGGTTATGAGTTTACAAAGGCTACGCTCCACCATTCACTTAGCTCAAGACTTAGATATTGGTAAAACAATCAAATCAAAACCAATTGAACATCGATATAAGTTGCATTATTAATATATCGAATTATCAAATCATTTAGGATCGCTTGTTTTTTTTCTGTTTGTTTTTGTTTTTGTTATTTGTTGTTTTTTTTTCTTTTTTTTTTCTCTTTCCTTTTTTCATTTTGCAAAATATGAAGTAAGTATGTATCAGTGTTTATTAACCCTCTCCTAACCCCCTACATGAAAATCGTCACATTTGTTACGACACAATATGCATTTTGCTTATTCAGATCAATTTTGTACATTACAAACTTTGAATAATGAACTTTGTTTAATTAAAAAGGACATAAAGTTGTTTTGTAGGGAGATTGAGTTTTTTAAAAAAATAACATTTTTCTGCTGGGTAAGCCTGCCATTTGGGGAAAATACTGAAAATGATCGGTAAGGAAAGAGTTAAATATCATTTTATTTGCAAAAACAGATGTTGAGCCCATTTCATATGGGAAGCATGGCAATAATAATATTATGATTATCTATCCTCATTTCAGATTCACACACACACACGCACACACACATACACACACACACACATATTGCACCCACCCCCCCCCAACCCACACACACACATACATACACACACACACATACATACACACACACACATTCACACACACACACACACACACACACACACACCGCAAACTGTTGTCTACATTTTGACATTTCAAAAAAAAAATCACGCTGTTGTTGTTGAATTAGGGATAATATTCTTATTTTAATACCCCCTCATTAAACTATTATTATGGTCGCGTCCGAATGGTTTATCCATTAACCAAAGGGGGACAGCGTGATTCGACTCAGCAGCAGCTTCTTATGGTTCACACTATTATGTTATGACGATCGACCCAATCAGCAAAGTCCGGTCCGCATTCGTGCACCGTCGCGAACCCGCCTGGTAGCATCGTCACAACACACCTTTCGACTAGATGCTCTGCCGTTTCGGGTTCTTGTCCACAGCGTGGACATAAAGGACAGGAAGTTAGACCCCACTGATGTAACGCACCGGCCGTTAGGCAGCTCCTCGACCGAAGCCGATTCGCAGCTACCCAGTGTCTCCTCTTACTGGTATCAAAGCCTGGCAACTTCTCACCAAGCTTAGAGGAGTGTAGGTCCCCGCCCCCACGAGGGATTGAATTCGTCCAAACCGACTTCCATCTCGTATGTGCAGCTCTGTCCGTAGTCAGGGATTCTGCGTACAAGGGTTGCCGGGACTTATTTCGGCTCGAAACGGGGGCACCGTTCATTATGCGCATGAGAGGGGTATCCCCATTCCCTCTCTCTTTGATCTTACTCAGCCAGTTTCCCGTAATGGTCTCCCTCCGGACATCGGGGGGCTGGATCGCTGCCATTACCGGGCCCCATTCTCTAGGGGTTGTTGCTAGCGTTCCCGACACTATGTGCATCGACTTGCGAAGTTTTACATCCACCTTCTCAACGTTTCTGCTTCTACCCCACACTGGAGCGCAATACTCCGCGGTGGAATAGCATAGTGCCAGGGCGGATGTTCTCAGGAGCGCTTGGCTAGCGCCCCAAGTCGATCCCGCCAGCTTCCTCAGAAGACTATTCCGCTTCTCTATCTTCCGGGCAACCCCTTCGAGATGAACCCGATAGGTAAGGCTGCGATCCAACGTCACCCCTAAATATTTTGGACGCGGCTCATATGGGAGTGGCTGGTCCCCGACTAGGACATTCAGTTTACGGGTGTGCCAACCACTGCATAAGTGAAATGCAGTGGCCACGGTTTTTGAAGTGTTCATCTTCAGGTACCACTTGTCAAAGTAGGATTTGAGTCTGGTGACGTCCTCGCTGAGTACGCTCTCGAGACGGGTCCACACTTTACTCTGAGTAACGAGTGCCCAGTCGTCTGCGTATCCCAGCCTCAGGGAGGAAGTGTTCGGCATATCGCTAATGTAAACGTTAAACAACATTGGCGCAAGTACCGACCCCTGAGGGACCCCATTCTTCAATTTCCTTACTTTGCTCGTGACGTCTCCCAGCGCGACGTGGAATTGCCTTTCCCCTAAGATCGAAGAGAACAACTTCAAGGTCTTTTTGCACCTTATGATTTTTGCAAGTTTGAGCATTAACCCATCGCACCAGACCGTATCGTACGCCGCTGATAGGTCTATAAACACAGCACCTGTTTGCTGTTTTCTCTCGAACCCGTGCTCAATATGCTCTGTAAGGGCAATGACCTGCTCCGTGGTGCACCTCCCTTCCCTGAAGCCTGCCTGCTCTGGTGGCAGGGCAGCGTCTAGGACCGGCCCCCATCGGTTTAATAGAACACGCTCCAACAATTTGTAAAGACAGCTCAGCAGCGATATGGGTCTGTAACTGTCTGCCTCCTTCGCCGGCTTCCCTGGCTTCAGGATGGCAACTATCTTCGCGTGCTTCCACACTTGTGGAAGCTTTCCTTTTGCAAGGACGTCAGACATTGCCTCTGCTAGCCAGGCCCGTGCCCTGGGGCCCAGATGCGTCACCATATCGGGATATACACCATCTATCCCTGCTGCTTTGCCGTTCTTTACTTCGCTAATGGCTGCACCCACTTCTCGGGGACTGAACGGGGCCGTCCAGTCCGACTCCTCCGCAGGTAGCGAGTCCAAAATCGTTCGGTACGCCTTGCGGACACCGCGCTCAAAAGCCTGATTAGGGACCCGCTTACTACGGTTCTTAATATTCTTGGCAATTGTGTCTGCCTCGCATTCCGGTGCAGCCTTCGCGAAATTCCGATCTGGGTCCAATTTCTTTATCAAACGCCAAGCGTGGCGGCTGGAGTGTGTAAAGTCGAGACTTTCCGTTGCTTCCTTCCCTCTGCCAGAGACTGAAGTAGTCTATCGGCTGTGTCCTGGGACTGGGTCTGCTGGTACTCTCGGTACAGCTCTTCCGACTCTGCTGTCCAGCAAGGGGTGTAGAATTTCCGCTTGCCCCGTGGAATAGAGCGTTGAGCGCTCTTAACCAGTAGCCTACTAAATCTGGTTATATTCTTGGACTTGGGAGGAATGGCAGGGCAGACCTGCTCGATATAGGAACTGAATTCCTCCCAGTCAGCCTTCCTGAAATTCCATCTGCAAAGTGGGAGAGACTGCACCCTCGGTATTGTCACCCCAGCTGTGACAAGAACCGGCCTGTGCTGGCTATGCGGAAAGTCCCCGAGGACTGTCCGCTTCACCTGCAGCGATTCACCGTTCGCGCTTTTCGTTACGAGGGTGAGGTCTGGAGTGTACTCCTTCTTATGGCGGGTACCCGGAAGGTACCCTTGGCTGTAGGATCGTACACTAGGTGTAGATCATTACAGTCCATCCATGAGCGGAGTTGTCTTCCTGCCTCGTTGCAGTCTCGGTAGCCCCATTCGTGATGGTGGCTATTAAAGTCTCCCAGACAGATGGAAGGATGGCTGACCACCGGTACCGGTGGTGTAGTCCAAGTCGCTCTATGTGGTTTGTAAATATTATGCAAACACAGTCCACCTACTTCCACGGAAATTCGGTTCACCCCATTGCTGTCCGTTACGCTCTCAATGACCCTTACCTTCGATGGCTCTTTAGCGTAAACGCTAACCCTCCTTTGAGCCTCGAAGTGTCCTCGCGTTGGACCACCGTATAGCCTGGGATCTGGAATCGGGAAGATTGCGCGCCTGAATAAAGGTGGGTCTCCTGTAAAAGGAGGATATCAACGCAATGAACGGCCAATAGCTTTGATAAAAGCTCATTTTTTGCCATACTCTGGCTCTCGACGTTCAGGGACAATATACGCGTCAGTTCGCCATCCCCGCCGTCGCATTTTCCAATCGGCAGGCCGCGAATCGATTGATGCATGGGACGTTTGCTTTTTTCTCGGACGTGCCGACGGCCCGGGCGACACGAACGCGGTATTATTTGGCTAGGCGGCAGACCGCTTCGCCATTGACGGGACTGGTTGGGACTCGACATAAGGACAATAGTGTGGCGCCCGGGATAGGGCTGCTATTCGGGCACCGGGTTTGGATCAAATTTAGTCACACACCGGGGCGAGCAGCTCATGTGGCTCGTTGGCTCGATACCCGGGATGGTCTCGTGACGGTCGACCGGGATTTACACCTTTGCCCTCCCGTGTGCCTCAAGCCCCCTCACCAACTGCAAGGTAAAGATCTCTCAGCGGAATGGTCATCGCTTCGTACCGTAAAGGTACCGAGTTCGACTACCCGCCGCTCTGTGTGGCCTCGAGCAAGTCGCGTAGCCTTAGCTCAATTTGCAGCGCTGCAATGCGGCTGACGCCTGGGTTATTCCGTATTCCAGTCTTCTCTTGGAATAGACCCTAAAGAAAAATTTCCCCTCAGGGATGAATAAAGGGAATTATAGTATATTAAAGGACATTAAATGGCATTTCAGCTTTAAATAGGCATGTTAATATAGTATGTATCAAATTGTCAAATTAGTTGATAAATGTTGATAATTCATCTTTTAAACAAAACAAAAACAAACAAACACAAAAAGAAAAAGATAAAGAAAAAAAAAGGGGGAAAAAGAAAAATGAAAAAAACAAACTAACAAAAACACTTTAGTTTTAAAAAAACGAATTTCGTTTGTCGTACACCTTTTTAGAGACATCAACAGCACTTTACAAGACATCTATCGTTCCCTAATTATACAGTGTCCATAAAGTCTTCTTAACATATATTTCAGCTTTAAATAGGCATGTTAATATAGAATGTATCAAATTGTCAAATTAGTCGATAAATGTTGATAATTCATCTTTTAAACAAAAAAGAAACAAAGAAAAAGATAAAGAAAAAAATGGAAAAAGGAGGGAAAAAAAGGAAAATAAAATAAAAAACCCACTTTAGTTTGAAAAAACGAATCTCGTTTGTCGTACACCTTTTTAGAGACACCAACAGCACTTTACAAGACATCTATCGTTCCCTAATTATACAGTGTTCATAAAGTCTTTCCTCAATGTCAAAGACTTATTCTTAGTTATAGACATTTACATCTGATTTTCCCCATCTTCTAGGGAAAGCCATACATACACGCATGCCCATAAGTCATAGACCCCCATTACATCGCCAAATAATTAACCAAAAATTAACATGAACTTTAAAAAAGACCTCATTTTTTTCTCCCCTTCTATTTCGGATTAGCAACAGTGCGACAAAAATGGCGCTTGGTCGACGGGAGTGTGATCAATATCTCACTATGTGCCTCAGCAAATTTAGAATATCCTATTGTCTCCTTCTTTTTTATTTTTTTTTTTTTTTTTTGTTTAGTCGTATTACTTTATGGGGCTGCAAACTGGGCTATGAAAGTTTTTGAGCTATCTTTGACGATTTTGTTTCGTGAAGTCACATTAACCCTCTCCTTACCACCTGTTGGAAAATCGTCACATTTGTTACGATGCAATTGTCACTTTTCTCATCCAGATTTCATTTCTTTTTGCTATAGCTATAAAAAACTTGACACTGTAATAATATAGGCGAACAAAATTATGTATAGAATGTGCTCGTTGCTTTCCTGTTTGAGTTAGAAATGTTTGTTTTTGTGTTGGGTGGGTGTGAAGTTTTGGGGAAAAGTCTGAAAATGGCTGATAAGGAGAGAGTTAAACAAAACGATTTTTGTCGCATGTTTGCCATAGAAGGAGAGAAAATAAATGATGTCTTATAAGTTCAGGTTGATTTTGCTAAAAATTGTGTGATGTAATGTGGGTTATATTTGAGTTTTTCTTCGAAGATGACGAAAATCAGATGCAAATAATATGTATCTATAGATAGAATGAAGTTGACGTCACTCGGGTCTTTGTTATTGTTTTTTGGAAACCCACGTTTATGAGTAATTCGCACTTAACTTAACCGTATTATCTAGACTACACAAATTCATGGTTACACGTAGTTTTGTGTGTTGGTCCGTTATAATTCAGGATGGCAATGTTGTGAGCTTCTTAGCCAAGCGCATACTATCTATAACGGTTTTAGTATAACGAGTCTTTGAAATCAGGTGAAGACTTTATGGACCCCTTGTATTATAATATTCACAGAATATTCATGACTTAATGATCAGAATTAAGACAATTTATAATTTACAATCATTCAATTTTGGTTTCCCAATGCTTTTGTAGTTCTTGGACCCCCCCCCCCCCCCCCCCCCCCCGCCCCCACCCCGGCCCCCGCCCAATTCTCAAACCCAATATTCATATACATATCCATTCATCCGTCCATTCATCCATCCATCCCTCCGTCCATCCATCCATCCGTCCCTCCGTCCATCCATCCATCCATCCATCCATCCATCCATCCATCCTTCCGTCCATCCATCCATCCATCACTCCGTCCCTCCATCCATCCATCCATCCATCCATCCATCCATCCCTCCGTCCATCCATCCTTCCGTCCATCCATCCATTCCTCCATCCATCCATCCATCCATTCATCCATCCATCCACCCGTCCCTCCATTTATCTATCCATCTATCCATCCATCAATCCATCCATCCTTCCGTCCATCCATCCATCCATCCATCCGTCCCTCCGTCCATCCATCCATCCATCCATCCATCCATCCTTCCGTCCATCCATCCATCCATCACTCCGTCCCTCCATCCATCCATCCATCCATCCATCCATCCATCCCTCCGTCCCTCCGTCCATCCATCCATCCATCCATCCATCCATCCATCCATCCATCACTCCGTCCCTCCATCCATCCATCCATCCATCCATCCATCCATCCCTCCGTCCATCCATCCATCCATCCATCCATCCATTCCTCCATCCATCCATCCA
>NC_088372.1:14797670-14817670 GCF_034508935.2 Berghia stephanieae | reverse complement strand
CATGTTAAGTGTTGCTGTTGGCCAGTGACTCCCTGTAAAGCCCTTTGAGCACGTTTAGTGGATATTGCGCTATTTAAAAGCTCAGTTTTCAAATTGTTTTTTTTTTTTTGTATCGGTAGCAACGGAATCAACAACAACTCTAACCCCAGACTGGGTGGGGATCCTGACCTCCCATAGCGGGCAGGGAGGTACATACTGTGTCTTCTATCCCCCTATACCTGTTTTCCAACATGCTTTCTGTCTTTGTCTTGGAATGAGATTACTTGGTTTTGTCCTGGCCCTGGCCGGACTCCTGGCTGGGAGGGAAACAGTCAAATGCATAGTTATTGTTTTGGGAGATGATATTTTTTTCCTTGTAAATCATCTCTCTGTTATGTGTTATTATATTTGTTATCTTCAATGTATAATGTAGGCATTTGAGTGTATTCCTCTTTGTTGGGGTTTGTGCTTGTGTCTGGATGAGACATAGGTGATCTCAAACTAAGTACATTGGTGCTATGCTCTTGGAATCTACATCTGATCCCTATTTGTTCTCAGTTCCTCTATGTCTTACTTTTTCTTGGGTGCTTCAATTTTAATTCTAGAACTTTTTACTATCTCATTTCCTTCCTTTTTACTGGCGCTGATATAACCTAAATGTGTTGCAAAAAAAAACAAAACAAAAACAAAACAAAATCTAACCCCAGAAGTCCCATAGAGGTGAGTATAGATAGTATGCGCTTGGCTAAGAAGCTCATAACATTGCCATCCGGACGTATAACGGACCAACACACAAAACTATGTGTATCCATGAACGCTATTAGTCAGGTAAATACAGTTCAGTGAGCATTACTCATAAACGCGGATGGCAAAAAACAATAACAAAGACCCGAGTGACGTCATCTTCGAACTATCTATAGAATCCATTTGAGTGAGAGAGGACACCCCACCGAGCGAACATGGATTGTCATAAATTATATTTATTTTTTGAGTTGTTGCCAGTAACATTTCATGCTGTGCTGAAATGCCTGGGGGGTGAAAATAGTATGACAGCTTGTTGAGGTCTTTCTTTCTCTCTCTCTCTCTTTTTTTTTTTTTTTTTTTTGTTTTTGTTTTTGTTTGTTTTTGTTTTGTTTTGTTTTGTTCAATAACTATTATTTATCTATGATTTAATCGATTATGTCGTCGGATGAATTATGTCCCCTTATCATGTTTTATGTATACCGATGTATGAATGATGTATGCATATATGTATGGTTATGTATGGTTATACATGCATCCATCTATCCATCCATCCATCTATCTATCTATCTATCTATCTATCTATCTATCTATCTATCTATCTATCTATCTATCTATCTATCTATCTATCTATCCATCCATCCATCTATCTATCTATCTATCTATCTATCTATCTATCTATCTATCTATCTATCTATCTATCTATCTATCTATCTATCTATCTATTTATCTATCTATCTATCTATCTATCTATCTATCTATCTATCTATCTATCTATCTATTTATCTATCTATCTATCTATCTATCTATCTATCTATCTATCTATCTATCTATTGAATCGTGTTTGATACAAATATGGTACGAAAAGTGCTCGACATGTAGTAATGGAGCGAATTATTATTTAAAATATTTACCACAATGTTTGGGGCAGTCTACATCAATGTTTCAGGCTTAATTTGCCATCTTCAGGACTCAGTACTGAAGATGGCAAATTAAGCCTGAAACATTGATGTAGACTGCCCCAAACATTGTGGTAAATATTTTAAATATCTATCTATCTATCTATCTATCTATCTATCTATCTATCTATCTATCTATCTATCTATCTATCTATCTATCTATCTATCTATCTATCTATCTATCCATCTCTCTATCTATCTATCTATCTATCTATCTATCTATCTATCTATCTATCTATCTATCTATCCATCAACTTTCACCTTTTCACATTGCCATGTCCAGTCCATTAGTCGGTATGGGAGAAGCTTGCTGGTGAGATGATGAGACAAATCAAGTTTACAGCTTCCTCCAACACAACATCTCATGCTGTTAAAATGCCGGAGGACAAAGTTTATGAAGGGCTTCTCTTTGCGGTTGTCAAAGTAGGAATATTGTTGAGGTTGAAAGGGGGAGGGGGGGGGGGGAGGAGGGATGGGAAGAATGTCTAGGTTTCTGGGATTTTTTTCTTTTTCGTTTTGTCTATTTTGTTATTCTCTTTTTCTTCTTCTTCTTCTTTTCTCTTCTTTCTTCTTCTTCTTCTTCTTCTTCTTCTTCTCTTCTTCTTTTCTTCTTCTTCTTCTTCTCTTCTTCTTCTTCTTCTTCTTCTTCTTCTTCTTCTTCTTCTTCTTCTTCTCTTCTTCTTCTTCTTCTTCTTCTTCTTCTTCTTCTTCTTCTTTTCTTCTTCTTCTTCTTCTTCTTCTTCTTCTTCTTCTTCTTCTTCTTCTTCTTCTTCTTCTTCTTCTTCTTCTTCTTCTTCTTCTTCTTCTTCTTCTTTCTTCTTCTTCTTTCTTCTTCTTCTTCTTCTTCTTCTTCTTCTTCTTCTTCTTCTTCTTCTTCTTCTTCTTCTTTCTTCTCTTCTTTTCTTCTTCTTCTTTCTTCTTCTTCTTCTTCTTCTTCTCTTCTTCTTTTCTTCTTCTTCTTCTTCTTCTTCTTCTTCTTCTTCTTCTTCTTCTTCTTCTTCTTCTTCTTCTTCTTCTTCTTCTTCTTCTTCTTCTTCTTCTCTCTTCTTCTTCTTCTTCTTCTTCTTCTTCTTCTTTCTTCTTCTTTCTTCTTCTTCTTCTTCTTCTTCTTCTTCTTCTTCTTCTTCTTCTTCTTCTTCTTCTTCTTCTTTTCTTCTTCTTCTTCTTCTTCTTCTTCTTCTTCTTCTTCTTCTTCTTCTTCTTCTTCTCTTCTTCTTCTTCTTCTTCTTCTTCTTCTTCTTCTTCTTCTTCTTCTTCTTCTTCTTCTTCTTCTTCTTCTTCTTCTTCTTCTTCTTCTTCTTCTTCTTCTTTTCTTCTCTTCTTCTTCTTCTTTTCTTCTTCTTCTTTCTTCTTCTTCTTCTTCTTCTTCTTCTTCTTCTTCTTCTTCTTCTTCTTCTTCTTTTCTTCTTCTTCTTCTTCTTCTTCTCTTCTTCTTCTTCTTCTTCTTCTTCTTCTTCTTCTTCTTCTTCTTCTCTTCTTCTTCTTCTTCTTCTTCTCTTCTTCTTCTTCTTCTTCTTCTTCTTCTTCTTCTTCTTCTTCTTCTTTCTTCTTCTTCTTTTCTTCTTCTTTTTCCCTTCTTCTTCTTCTTCTTCTTCTTCTTCTTCTTCTTCTCTTCTCTTCTTCTTCTTCTCTTCTTTTCTCTCTCTCTTTTGTTTCTTCTTTTTCTCATCATTTCTTTACCATCATTTATTTTTTAGTATGATGCACATTTCTCGTCGTGTTTTGTCGAACATTTTTGTTTTTGGTTTTTTTGTTTGTTTTTTATTTTTGTTTACAAAAATTAAAAAGGACAAACAACAGATAATAAAATAAACTGTTAATTGAATAATATGTAAATTAAAAGAAATGAATTGATAAAAATTCATTGATGAATCAATTAATTAAACGTATTGAATCTTATTAAGTTCAATGTATAATACTCAGGGCCCAATCGCATCCAAGTCACACGTTCAATTCCAGATCTAGCCGAAAATACTTCCGCGATTGACTCAAGAGTCATTTCAAACAACAGAAGCATACGTGTGTACTATTAGGAATTTAGGATTATAAAATTATCAAAATTTAATGGAATATTATATCAGCATAATTGTGTACAATTAGGAATTTAGGATTATAAAATATTATCAAAATTTAATGGAATATTATAACAGCATAATTGTGTACTATTAGGAATTTAGGATTATTAAATTAGCAAAATTTAATGGAATATTATAACAGCATAATTGTGTACTATTTGGAATTTAGGATTATAAAATTATCAAAATTTAATGGAATATTAAATATTATAGCAGCATAATTGTGTACTATTCGGAATTTAGGATTATAAAATTAGCAAAATTTAATGGAATATTATAACAGCATAATTGTGTACTATTAGGAATTTAGGATTATAAAATTATCAAAATTTAATAGAATATTATAGCAGCATAATTGTGTACTATTCGGAATTTAGGATTATAAAATTAGCAAAATTTAATGGAATATTATAACAGCATAATTGTGTACTATTAGGAATTTAGGATTATAAAATTTGCAAAATTTAATGGAATATTATAACAGTATAATTGTGTACTATTAGGAGTTTAGGATTATAAAATTATCAAAATTTAATGGAATATTATAACAGCATAATTGTCTACTATTATCAATCGGCCAGATATTACTTTTAAAAAAAAAAATCTAATCTGTATTTTAATTGGGATAAAGAGGACACGAGATGTTATAATTTTTGTTATTTTACCGTTAAGTAGTGCAGGTTTCATTCCGACACAATACCGATTTGAGACGATGGGTCACAAATTACTTTTTGACTGCTTTTCACGGCGGACCAGTTTATCCTGGTTCTTCATTGCTTGACTTGATAGATTATCATAGCAGTCCGTATAACGTAAACCTCATTTACAAATAATGGCCGTGGATTATTGGGAAAGCTATTTAATTAGATTCAGTAGTCTGATGTCACGCAGCCTGGCAACGGCGGCCATCTTGGTTCTAAACAAAAAAAAATCATTACTTTTTATTCTTCATGCTGGCTAGAACTTTTCATTCCCTTTTCATATGTCTTTTGATCAGAATGTGTAAAAGTCAAAACATGATCAAATGTATGTGGTTTTTTTTTCCTCTGGAAACGTTTTTATGCTCGCCGGTGATATATTTCATACGGGCGTCCGCCATTGTTCCGATAATTTAGAGCCAGTGTTACTAAGTTACCATGCGTCATTAGGAAGGAAGTGACGTTACGACTATTGAATCCAATTGGGACAAATGTTGTGGAAACAGATTTTTATCGGTCAGAGGAAAGTGGGTCACATTTTCATTGTGGGTAAATATCGAACGTGTACTTGTTTGCAGGTCTGATAACCAAAATGGTTATGGGCTTATTGTTGTAATAGAAATGAATACTCTCAAACCAGCGCAAACTATTGTTGTTGTTCTTCTTTTTTTTTACAACAACGTTAAATCAATCCCAATATTGATTGCGTTCGATTATATCAGACCCGCTAATATGTGTGCCCGTACGGTTGCATTGGTTACATACAAGACGCAGTTTCAGTCCATTATTGCAATTGCAGTAAGAATGAGAAATATACATAATCCGAAGTATAGATAGTTCGAAGTTGACGTCACTCAGGTCTTTGTTATTGTTTTTTGCCATCCGCGTTTATGAGTAATGTTCACTAAACTCATGGATACACACAGTTTTGTGTGTTGGTCCGTTATACTTCCGGATGGCAATGTTATGAGCTTCTTTGCCAAGCGCATACTACCTTTAGATAGTTCGAAGATGACGTCACTCAGGTCTTTGTTATTGTTTTTTGCCATCCGCGTTTATGATTAATGCTCACTGAACTGTATTAACCTGACTATAAACGTACATGGATACACACAGTTTTGTGTGTTGGTCCGTTATACTTCCGGATGGCAATGTTATGAGCTTCTTAGCCAAGCGCATACTATCTATAATTTCTGATGCACACAATGAGGGCGATCTATATAACCTTTCCATGTGCTCGGGGTCATTGGTCACATTGCAAAGTGTGCTCAAAATGACTCACATAGTGAAAAAAGTTCACAGTTAGAGAAATATCCAAAATCACAATAATTGGTCATTTTGATCAGCATTACTCATGGGTATGTTTACAACTTTCATAAATAAAGCAGCGTGTTTACACATTTTTTGAGAAATGTCCAATCGTTGTACAGCAACAAATCATGTGATCGATGACTAGATTGGACGAAAACATGAATAGAGATCGCTCCCGTTCAATTTGTACCCGTATTCCATGATACTCGCTTTAAAAAAATATCTTGAAACATAAAGTGAATGAAGCGGACCATGTGAATACATTGTAGGACTTTTAGCTCATTTCCATAATTGATCTTAATACTCTTCAACAGTCGTAACGTCACTTCCTTCCTAATGACGCATGGTAACTTAGTAACACTGGAACAATGGCCAATGCCGTATGAAATATTTCTCCGGCGAGCATAAAAGCGTATCCAGAGGAAAAAAAAAAACACATACATTTGATCATGTTTTGACTTTTACACATTCTGATCACAAGGCATATGAAAAGTTCTAGCCAGCAGGAAGAATAAAAAGGTAATGATTTTCTTTGTTTAGAACCAAGATGGCCGCCGTTGCCGGGCGGCGTGACATCAGACTACTGAATCCAATAACATTTTCCACTTTGTTACCTATAAACTCTCTCTCTCTCTCTCTCTCTCTCTCTCTCTCTCTCTCTCTCTCTCTCTCTCTCCCCTCTCTCTATCTGGGCGTGTGTGCGTGTGTGCTTATGTGTGTGTATGTGTGTTTGTGTGTGCGTGTGTGCTTGTGTGTGCGTGTGTGTATGATTGTGAGGGCGTATGTGTCAGCCTACAGAAGTTTCGAGTTCGTACTTGCTAACAAGGCGTGTCAAATTCTATTCTGTCCTCTGTCTGGATTTTAAGTGATTTATCATTAATGGTTTATTGTTTATGTTATTGGCTGAAGACGGTTTTGAGCCCGAAACATTCCATATTTATTATTTTGTACTTATAAAAAAAAACACTTGAAGTTGTTACTGTTATGTAACAAAAATTTGATCATGCAACCCCTTTGTTGGCCTCTCTCCACTGGTTGCCCATTGAAAAGCGCACATATTACAAAGCAGCGTGTCTTGTTTATAAGTGTTTGACTGGTATAGCACCGGCATATCTTACAGATCACGTGGTCATGTGTAAATTTGAAAATTACACTTTAAGATCATGTAATAACCAAACGAAAATTTCGGAAAAAAGATCAAGAACAAAATTTGGTGATAGATCGTTTGCTTGTTTCGGCCCCAAGATTTGGAATGAAGTACCACGTGGTCTGAGGGAGTGCAAGTCTTTACCTACCTTTAAAAAGAATCTCAAGACACATTTTTACTGTATTTGTTTTTATTGACTCTATGAATCCTTGATTTGGCTGTGAATTATTTATTTTTTCCACTTAAAATTGATATTTATATTGTAAAGTACCCAGAGCTTGTGTTTTACATGAGAATGAGCGCTATATAAATGTGTATTATTATTATTATTATTATTATTATTATTATTATTATTATTATTATTATTATTATTATTATTATTATTATTATTATTATTATTATTATTATTATTATTATTATATTCAATCTGTTCATTACTTTCTAGAGAAATGCCACGTTCGATTTTGTTTCTTCCTCGGTTAGGCGAATCATCATTGTTGAACTCCGCCTCCAAATAGCCCAAATTAATGTTTTGTTTACCCTGCCTACTGTTTTACCACTTCTTCCCCTTCTTGACAATAAATGATCCGTTTCTCCCCGTTGGTTAATTGGGACGTCTCTTGCTAAACAGGACGTTCCAGTAGTTTATGATTTGCAAGTCTACAGTGTCCACTTTGAATTGGAACGTCACCAAACATTTAACTCAGTCAACCCTACCACCGACTATATCGGTAATTATTTTTACCCTATGTCTATTCATTACACTTTTATGAGAGAAATTATAGGCGTAGTATCAAAGCTAAGGTTTTTTTTTTTTTAGTTTTTGCATGTTAATGATAGTTGAAAAAAAATTATCTATTCACATGCTCATTTTAATACATTTTTTCTCCAATTTTGAAAAAGTAGCAAAAATCTCTAGGATTGAGTGAGTTAACAAAATAAAATAATTAAAAAATGGGAGTGCCTTTATTAGAAGTTTATATACATATCTACCTGTCTGAATGGGAGAGTTCATACTAGTGTATATAATACAATGTATATCTTATTGTATACAAATGTCATGCGATCTCCGTGTACACGAGTCATGTGACCTGTCGAATGGGCGGATTAATCTTACGAGGACAAGGTCGCTGATGTCAGCTGTAAAAATAGCATATAAAAAAAAATTTAAAAAAAACATCGGTCCTAACATGCTCTTCTTTTCCATTGGTCAGCGGTGTTCACGTTCATGCACCACGTAATCAAAAACCAGTCATGCAGCATAGCGCGCCATCGCATTGACCAATCAAATGAATGGATTAATTAATTGTTTTGCATATGGTGCCTTCTTATAGCATGTGACCCCCCAACCCCCCTCCCCCCACCACCACAAGTACTTTTATATTTTGTTCTTCTCTATTTATTTAATCCTGTTTCTTTCTTAAAGCGAGCGTCGGTGGCTCAGCGGTAAGGTGCCTCGTCTGGTCATACAATCAAGTGATGGGCGTGGCACCAACTGGATGGGTTACAGTGATCGAAAAAAACCAAAAAAAAAACAAAAAAAAAAAAAAAAACAACAAAACAAACAACAAACAGGCCTCTGCCTTCTTATTGTGTCTGTGGAAAAAAACAATTAAAACATAATATTATTACCTCACTCGACTCGGGTGTAAGTGAGTCATACCTGGCTATAGACAGTGGCGGATAATTTAGGAATAAAATTGCAAACAAGCGGCTAGTGCGGTTATGTGGTTTTGTGGTATGACACTCGCTTTCGGATAGGAAGGTCCTGGGTTTGAGACTAGGTCGGCGCATAGTTGAGTCCTTGGAAAAGGCTCTTTACTCGCATTCTCTCACCGTACTCGGGTGTAAAATGCGTACCTGGCCGTTAACAGCGTTGTCTCTGTCCGAAATTTTTTTTTGTAATATCGCCTAACAGGCGTCATGTCTCGTTATACTTAATACGTGTAGCAGTTTGTCAGTGACCCCTTGTAAAGCGCTTGAATCACGTTTAGTGGATATTACGCTATATAAAAGCTCAAGTTTTGTTGTTTTTTTTTTAAAGTATATTTTACTTACTGCAAAAAGTGGAATTATAGTTCTTTATGGCTTGCTATTGGAATAAATTAAGCATTGTAAAACGCATTGAACACGGAGAATGTGAATCCGAAGAAATGTTCATATTCAAATGTAATTTGATTCCATGACCTATTTTCCAAACAGGTAGTTTGAGGGAATTCCCCCTGAGATGTTCACCTGGTACAACCATTTGTATTTCTTACAATTCATAATTTCTCATCACCTGGTTACAACACACACACACACATACACACATACACACACACACACACACACACACATATATATATATATATATATATATATATATATATATATATATATATATATATATATATATATACACACACATACACACACACACACACACACAGATATTTGAGCTTTTATATAGCGCAAAATCCACTAAACGTGCTCAAAGCGATTTACAAAGGGTTCCTGACCAACAGCAATGACGAAACATACAGACGAGACATGCCCCATGTTAGGCGATATTACAATTCTTTCCGATAGAGGCAACGTTGTTAACGGCCAGGTACTCATTTTACACCTGAATACGGGGAGAGAATTTGAGTAAAGAGCCTTTTCCAAGGATTCAACTATGAGCCGAGCGAGGCTCGAACCCAGGACCTTCCGATTCGATCTGAAAGCAAGTGTCATACCACTAGACCACATAGCCGCACCAGATTGCATCATGAAGCCGGAGTCGCATCGCTGTTAATACTTTATAGGCAATCGGGTCGTGGGTTCGAATACCCATCACCGCAAAGTTTTTATTTTCTATTTCTTCTGGCATTTTTCTACTCATTTCATCTCTTGATATACTCTATATGTGAAGATGACGTCTGTGTTACTTGTCGTGTCAAGCGATGTTGAGCACGGTCAGTGACCGGATGAGTGATTTTGATCATTTTAAAAACTCTGGTCAAGGGGTTGTGTTCTTTAGTAAATCATCTTATAACATTTTATCACACTCGAAGCAGGTTTGAACGATTACCTTTTATGCAGGTAATCTATATCAACGTATTTAACTATCAGGCGACTTGTACTTTGTGGAATTTTTAAAAAGCGTAATCATCAAAGCTCCATAAGCGTCATAAGTGCAATAAAAACTCACCTGACACTAGAGCCCACTAAGACTTCATTTTAAAGGTTTGTGCAGCGCCGAGTGAATTGTCGTTCGTAGAGCCCAAGGAAACAAGTCCGTGATCCCATTGGTTGAACTATTGAATACAACTCACGATTTGTTTTCTTTTGTGGTCAAAGACTTGTCTTTTGACGTCATATTTTGGTCAGTGTCAGGCTATAAGTTAACGATGGCTACGCTTTCCCTCTGGGGTGAGTTTGCCTCAAGCGATTTGGAGCATTTTGAATATTTTCAAGATTGTTGCAGTTATTTCCCTTATTAGAGGACTATTTTTTATCAAAAGAAAAAACCGTCACAAAATTAAATATAATCTAGTCTATGTTTAAATCTGTAGAGGCAAAGTCACCCCTTGAGGCACCCCAAGCAGTTTATTACTATCTTGTGCCTTTTTACTAATTTCAACAAGGTAGGCCTAATGTAAAGGTTGCTACTCGAAACTCGAAGAAATAAATAACAATGTGAAATTGAATTTAACTTACTTGACTTGACTTATGCCTCTTGGCTCCTGGCGGAGCATAGGGCCTCAACAGCACTCTTCCATCTTCTTCTGTACTTGGCACAGACCTTTGCCTCATTCCAGGTAAGATTAGAGGCGCTCAAATCTTGGTGAAGGCTTCTCCTCCAAGTCTGTTTTGGACGACCCCGTTTCCTCTTGTCCTGTGGGTTCCATTCGAGAGCCTGCTTGGTTGTGTTACAGGGCTCTTTCCGCAGGGTTTGGCCAACCCATCGCCACTATTTGCGTCTGACCTGGACATCCATTTGTTCTTGGTTTGTTCTTGTCCAAAGGTCAGCATTTGGCACTATGTCAATCCATTTCAACCTGAGTATTTGGCGAAGACAGCGATTGACAAAAGTTTGTATCTTGGCTGATGTGGTCAAGGTTGTTCGCCAAGTCTCTGACCCATAGAGCAGGACTGCTTTAACAAAAACAGATAGAATGGACGTTTCGAGTTTCCCCTTTATCTCATTCAGTCTGTAGTGTTTCATTCATCCTGTTTTAATTTTGTTGATAAAGGAGGAAACAGGAAATGTCCATTTTATAATCTGTTTTCGTAAATTAAATTGAAACTTTCATTCAATTTCACATTGTTATTAATTTCAACTAGACCGGTCTACTACATGTTTTGTACAGCAAAATGTGAAGAGCTGATCTGATCACGAATGTTGGGTTGTATAATACTCTTATATGTGACCCATCGTATCAAAGCGGTATTATGTCGGGATCCACTCGGTAAGGGAAATTGAATTCATAGCCACAAATATCCAACTTGGGTTTAATTTCTGTACGTTATGGTGGAGTATAAAGACTATTTCATGCATTGAAAAAACTTCTAAGCTCCAATTTCTCATCATGCACTCTCTAAATTCACTTTTTGAGGTCTGAATCATCCCGACGTAATACCGTTTTGAGACGGAGGGTCACATATTATAGTCATCTGTAACGTTTATCATTGCATTTTTTCTGTACTTTTTCGAAATTACCTATCAAGTCTTTTATTTAGTGTATTCTTGACTGAATTGTGTCGTGAATGTAATTAGTTAGCTATTTACAGGTCTCTTAAGATAAAGGATGCGTGCAATATTATTATTATTATTATGATATAAACTGGATCAATAAGAGATCTATCGAAGTCGGTTTTCAAATAAAAAGAGGTGCAAACCATTACAGCCGACGTCTACATATATACAGGCCTGACATCTTAACCCACATATGGGCCTAGTTAATATTGTTGTAATGGACAAAATTTTGCTTCATTTTTTTGGTTGAGATTTCCATTACAACAATGAGGCCATAAAGAATTGGATTACTTACTTACTTACTTATGCCCGTCACTCCTAGTGGAGCATAGGCCGTCGACAACAGTCCTCCATCTTCCTCTGTCCTGGGCCATCTTCTCCAACTCTCCCCAAGTGTGTCCCATCCTCTTCATGTCCGCCTCCAGGTCTCGCCGCCAGACCTACAAATAAGTGCACGCCGATTACAGCAGTCAGTTCGCTGACAGTCGTAGAAGGATATCTCACGTTTTATCAGTCTTATTTTCTAGTCTAAGAATGGCCAAATGTAATTTTAAAAGCAACACAGATTTCATGCGCACCGCAGAGGATCGTGATTCGTGGAGACAGCTGACCGGCAACGTGCTCAAGAGTCCAAGCCATGATGGATGATGATTTTATGGTCTAAATACATGTATGTTATGCTGGTCGTTAATAAACACATATCCATCCTCGCTCTTTTACGTCCTGCTTTGCGTAAACCTAAGAATCTACCTATACATCCTGCAACTAAAATTAAAACACTTATGCCACCTTATGATTCAATATGAAAGCTTTTCATTATTTATTGTCCTCCGAAGGACTGGTTACATAGACACGCAAAGAATTTTGGAACCGGAAGAGGGGACGGCGTGACGTCACGACTTCTCTGCCCTAAATAAATGAATATTGAGCTTTTATATAGCGCAATATCCACTAACTGTGCTCAAAGCACATCACAAGGGTCGTTGACCAACAGCAACTCGTAACATGCATAAGGAAACACGACGCCTGTTATGTTAGGCGATATTTCAACAAAAAAAAAATTCTGACAGAGACAACGCTGTCAACGACCAGGTACTCATTTTACACCTTAATACGGTGAGAGAATGTGAGTAAAGAGTCTTTTCCAAGGACTCAACTATACCCCGAGCGAGGCTCAAACCCAGGAACCTCCGATCCGAAAGCGAGTGTCATACTCGCAAGACCACAAAGCGGAACAAATTATATCGGCAGTTCCCTTTGCAGACAGACAGGAGTGGTGGTAAACAAAAAAAAAAAAAAAACAAACAAACCCAAAAAACAAATCGTGATTAAATCGCAGTGGAGTGGGTAATGTGGTTTGGAGAGAGAAGAAAGCGTGACTTTATTATGAATGAAATTTGTAGACGTAGCGATCTGTGACTCACACCTCGGGATCAAGGTCATCAAGAAGTTTATTGAGAACACAAAAGGTCTGCCTGGCTGGAGTTTATTTCTGTTTCAATATGGGAAGAAAAGTCGTGACATCAAATCCTTAATCTTTTGGTTCCTAAATTATTGGGAGTGCATATGTAACCAGTCCTTCGGAGTAGTAGTAGTAGTAGTAGTAGTAGTAGTAGTAGTAGTAGTAGTAGTAGTAGTAGTAGTAGTAGTAGTAGTAGTAGTAGTAGTTGTAGTAGTAGTAGTAGTAGTAGTAGTAGTAGTAGTAGTAGTAGTAGTAAACTTCGCAGTCTGAATAACGCTTGCTGAGATGGTCGATGAGTATAGCTGCTCTCTCCATCCATTTTGTTAATTGTTTCCATTGGTCACGGTCCTGGGCCAGAAATTTGAGGCTGTCAAGAGCTTGTTGTGACTTTAGTACGGAGGGCACTGCAGTAATTCTGAGTTCTTCAGGGATTAATTCGGCCTCATCTGAATCCAGAAATTTCTATGTAGTTACTATTGATGTTGGTGGTCTCCCTCCATATTTGCTGCCATTAAGGAAATATTCTGTCATTGCAGTTTGGGCTGGGATGTTATCTTCGGAGTAGGCTACTAATAATGAATAGATTATATATTGAATCAAAATCAAAACGTGGCATTACCATGTTTGTAGCAGTATGTATCAAGGGGAAGGCCACGAGGAACATGGAGAAGAATTAAAGAAGCTGATATACAGAGAAGTGGTAAGACCTGGAATGAGATAAAAAAAGTTGGCTCGGGATAGAGAAGGATGGAAACTGTTTGTCTGTGGCCTATACCCTGACCCAGGGTGAAAAAGGCAATGATGATGATGATGATGTATAGGCAGATTCTTAGGGTTACAGGGCGTAACAAAAAAGAGCGAGGATGAATGATCTTTATTGTCGACCAGCATATATTATTTTGGAACCGGAGTGATCAAAATCACTTTCATTTCTTTCGACAAGAAGGTTCTATTATTATTAAAATGATTAGACTAGAAAATAAGATACCATAATTCTGACACCAGAAGATGAATTACACAAGGTATATATATATATATATATATATATATATATATATATATATATATATATATATATATATATATACAGTCCTCCGGGAGAGTGGTTTTACACTTCCATTGAAAAAGGAACCCGTTTTTTTTTGGACATCACACACTTCTTCCTTATTGTCGCTCTTCTTTAAAAAAATGTTGTTTTTTTTTCTCTTTACATTTTGAGTTCCAAACGCTGTACCAACAATGGCCTCACCAAGATTAAGAGTGCACCTTCTTCTCTTTAACTCTTTCCTTACCGATCATTTTCAGTATTTTCCCAAAACGGCAGGCTTACCCAGCAGAAAAATTGTTTGTTTTTTTAAAACACAAACAAGCTCTCTACAAAACAACTTTATGTTCTTATTAATTAAACAAAGATCATTATTCAAAGTTTGTGATGTAAAAAATAAATCTGAATTTTTAAAAATGTATATTGTGTGACGATTTTGCTGCAGGTGGATCTGAATTTTTTAAAATGTATATTGTGTGACGATTTTGCTGCAGGTGGTAATGAGAGGGTTAAACCTCATAAAATGACAAACAAACATCATGTGTAGTATTGTTGGTGCCATGACAAAACTGTATTAGTCACGTCAAAATATATACCTATCTTCTTGCTTTGTCTATAATATCGAGTTTTAGTAAAATGAAAAACAAAACAAACAGACAAACAAACAAGAAACAAAAACAAAAGAAAACAAAACCAGAAACAAACAAACACAGAGCAACAAACTACCCAGTTATTTATTTAGAACTGAATAAACAATAAAAGTTCTGATTTAAAATAAGAATCAATCAAATGATTTGAAGTGTGAAATCGGAAAAGTTAACCAGCCATTTTCAGGATTTTCCCCAAAACTTCACACCCGACTAGAACACAAAAATATTTTTTTATCACTCAAACTCAAAAACAATAGCAGTCAAGTTCTTGCAATACATAATTTCTTTAGCAAAACATGCTCTACAACACACTGGTTCAATTTCGTAAAATTTTATGATGTACAAAAGAAATTTGAATAAGAAAAATGTTGGTTGTATCGTAACGAATGTGACGATTTTTCTATAGTTGGTAAGGAGAGGGTTAATGTTCATGCCTAAGCATGTCAGTCATTTAATATTAGATATCAAAAAATGTCAAAGACAAAAAGTTGAATGGACTAAAATAAAAGAAAAAAAGAAGATAATTTAGAGAGAAAAGAAATGGATCGTGAGAAATCAACAAAGGGATTGAAAGTCATTCATATGAAAACAATGTGATTGATTTGAGACAACATTGGTACACGTCGAGTTTAGGGGAGTGGTGGAGGAAAGGCGGGGATTGAGGGGTGGGGTGGAGGGGGGGGGGTGGTTGAGTAGAAGAATTTAGATAGCGTGACTTGAACATGAATGAAACTTGTCCACATTCGATACAACCAAATTCTGGGGAAAAAACGCGTTAACATTTTTTGGCCAGAAATCATTGTACGAGTATATCCACGTATCGATCAATTAAAATGACTCTAAACTTGTCAAAAAGACTCAGTTCTCTTACTAAAATTTGGCCAGATAACTTGTCCTTATATCCAAATATCTATCGATTAAAATGACTCTAAACTTGTCAAAAGTCTCAGTTCTTATACTAAAATTTGACCATAAAACTTATGCTTCAAAAACCGATGGATTAAAATGACTATAACCTTGTCAAAAGTCTCAGTTCTGTTACTAAAATTTGACCTACAAATTCGTCATTCAAATTTTGATTGATTTAAATTACCTTCATCTAATTAAAAACTTTCATACCTGGGTCTTCGAAGTCTCAGGTTTAAGAGTTTTTGACCAGATGGGAGTGTTTTTATCGATCGGTATGTGAAGGACAACGATAGAAAATGTTTGTCAAAGTTGTCTTCTGTTAGATCAGCAATCATTATTTCATCGTATTGTGTGAAAACAGAAAAGTACAAGAAACAACATAATTGTGGTTTTTAGGTTTGGATAATCTTGTAAGCAGTTTCTGTCTGTCTCTCTCTCTCTCTCTCTCTCTCTCTCTCTCTCTCTCTCTCTCTCTCTCTCTCTCTCTCTCTCTCTCCCTCCCCCTCTCTCTCTCTCTCTCTCTGTCTATCCATCTATCTATCTATCCATTTTCTCTCTCTATCTCTCTCTCTCTCTCTCTCTCTCTCTCTCTATATATATATATATATATATATATATATATATATATATATATATATACATATATATATATATATATATATATAATTATTATTATATTATCCTCTCTTTATGTGTGTTTGTGTGAGAGAGAGAGAGAGAGAGAGAAAGAGAGAGAGAGAGAGCGAAGGAAAGAAAGAAAGAAAGAAAGAGAGAGAGAGAGAGAGAGAGAGATAGATAGAGAGAGTGAGAGAGAGAGAGAGATAGATAGATAGATAGATAGATAGATAGATAGATAGATAGATAGATAGATAGAGAGAGAGATTTAATTGCGTGACTGTAATTTGAATAGTTACATTTACAATTGTTGTAGATCGTGCCAAACCCAACATTTATTTCTATTCTTGAGGAAGAACCAGGAAATGAAATCGAGCAAAGAAAAAAAACCAAACAACAACAACAAGCAAGAAAAAAAAAACGAAAAAAAAACAAAAAAAACAAAAAGAAAAACAAAAAAACAAAACAAAAAAAAAAACAACCAAACAATACAACAACAAATAAACAAAACAAAACAAAACAAAAACATACAAACAAACCCAGGAAACAAAGACCAACAACAACAAAAAATATATATAAACAAAACAAACAAACAAACAAACAAGCAAAAATAAAAATAAAAAACCAGAAGATCATCACCAAAAGTTTAGTAAAGGAAGAGGAAGATGTAGACTCGGAGTATGCAGTCAATTAGGACCATGCCAAAGCCAATGAAGATGTGTATCCCGGTGTTTTTAGTTTTAAACCGAAGGTAATGATCACATATTATTGTCCTTTGGATAGAGCGCTAGTCTATCGCAAAGTTCGTAATTTCCGCCAGATCTATCTATCAGACCCAGCAACCCTATAAATGTTTTGTTAATGGGGAGAGGAAGGTTAAAAAGAAGACCAAAACAACAACAACAAAAACAACAACATCAACAACAACAACAACAATAACAACAACAAAAACCAACAAAAAAACAAAAAAACAACAACAACAAAAAACAAACAAACAAAAAACAACCAAATAATCCCAACCAACCAACCAACCAACCAAACAACCAACCAACCAAACAAAAAACCCAAAAGACAAAAACAAACAACTAAACGATCTTGTTTGTTTGTTTTTGTTTGTTTTTGTTTTTTTTTTTTGTTTTTTTTTTGTTTTTGTTTTGTGAAGCTGGTGCTCTACTAAATTAATTATCGAGCTCCCACTGTCGTTGCTGAAGAAATAACTTCTTTCTTTTTTTTTTCTTTCCTTTTTATTGGGGGGGGGGGGGGGGTAGATAGTAAGAGGAAAGGAGTTGTAGAGATTCTATTGACCTATGAACTCAAACTCCTCATGAACCACTGACATGGACTAATCCACAGTCCAGTCAGTCGTCACTTATCGTTAGCAAATTAACGATTGCGGACCCCGACCCTAAACAATCGACAAACGACGTGGAGGGAAAGCCAGGATCTGTCCGTGGCCTTCGTAAAGTTATGGGCTGACACTCACCAAAAAATGACGTCAAAATGCCAGGCTTTTGCCACAAAAGAAAACAAATCGTGAGTTGTATTCAATAGTTCAACCAATGAAATAACTTGTTTCCATGAGCACTACTAACGTCAACTCACGAGGCGGTGCAAAAGCCCAATAATGACGTCAAACTGCCAGTCCTTTTGGATTTCAGTGTCAGGCTATAACATAACGATGGCTACGATCTGTCCCCAGACTCAGACGTCGCCACACGACGCCCGATTGATGCGCACGAGGGAGGAAACCAGAACCTGGTTTTCCCCCTTTTTGTCGGTCGATCGTTTAGGTTCGTTGAACGTAATCGTTAACTTGTAATTGACTTGCAAAACCTGTTTGATGACTAGAGAAAAAGGCACCGCCTGCACCACGATGCATCCACGGGAGCACGTAATGAACAGAACCTTGTGTGTGTGTGTGTGTGTGTGTGTGTGTGTGTGTGTATGTGTGTGTGTGTGTGTGTGTGTGTGTGCAGATTGATGGATACGGAAATGACCGTCGTTTGGGCGTGGTCTTCGGTCAGAAGACTGAAAAAGGAAGTGGACACAGTTTAAAAAAAAAAAAAATAAACAACGAACTTTGGTAATGAATTAATATACTCCACGCTGTGACAAGTACAGTACTCGCTGGAGTTGGGTTCTAGAATGTCACATTCCAGCACGCTCGACAACACAGCATCCTGGAGTTGGGTTTCCGAATTTTATCTATATAATAATATTATAATCCACCCATTCAGATCTGTTCTCATCTGTCCTCATCAGTGTTGGGATGCACATCCTTGTCTATTCATTTACATGTCAGGGTAAATCGGATGCCAAAATGTAGATTTTAAAGTTGAAATGACAAGAAATATACAATTCTAGCTTTTGTTTCTTAAAAATGAGCTATAATATTCACTCTTCCTCAAAAACACATAAAAACTTTACCCAAGTCTCATATACTTTGGTCATCATGGGTGAATAGGATTCAAAAGTCTGATGTCACTTCCGTCCATCAACGAGCAGCTTTGGTTATAAACAAAGAAAATATGTACTTTCACATGTCATTGATCAGAATGTATAAAAGTCAAAGCATGATCAGATTAATAATGTTATTCTCCTCTGGTTTAGAACCAGTTAATAAGTTACTATGCGTCATTACGAGGGAAGTGACGTTACGACTGTTGAACTATATTCCTGTTTCCGTCAGACATTTGTATATTCCTTCACTGAATACCTTGGCGACATCTCACGATGGTGAGCGGATTGGCGTAAAAAAAAAGCAGTTTCCGTTCTTGTGGCAAACATACAGTATTATCGACCATTATATCAAAATTCAGCACCTAATTTACCCCGAAGCAGGCCTGTGCTGGAATACAGCCATCGCTAAAGCAGCCGACCGCAAAAAAAAAAAAAACAAAACAAAACAATGAAGATGTCTGGTGGATGCCCTATATGTTCCTCATGGCTTGAAGAGGATTAAGGAAAGTAAGTAACTCACCCCGATGTAAATCTAGCGTAAGGAGGTGGGTCAAATATTTCAATGTCAATACACTCACCACTTAGACATCAACGTTTTTGCAAGCACAACTTAAAATCTTCATCACTACCCATAGTCAGGTACTCATTCACTTCTTGTTGTTGACGAGTTTTATTTTTGTAAAATGCAGTACTTTTCTCGAGAACATCAGCCGGAGCCAAAGATTTATTAGCTAGAATTGGGTTTTTTTTTTCTCTCTTTCTTGTAGATCTCTTTCTGCTTTGGCAGCAGCCTCTTATGGTTCACACTACTATGTTATGACGATCGACCCAATCAGCAAAGTCCGGTCCCCATTCGTGTACCGTCGCGAACCCGCCGGGTAGCATCGTCACAACACACCTTACGACTAGATGCTCTGCCGTCTCGGGTTCTTGCCCACAGCGAGGACATATCTGGCTGACACTGTTTCATACATACTTTTTCAGATTGCAACATTACAGATACCAGGGTAAAGTCTGGCCCCATAAGTATTGTGTCTTTAAAAGACTCTCTCTCTCTCTCTCTCTCTCCCTCTCTCTATATATATATATATATATATATATATATATATATATATATATATATATATATATATATATATATATATATATATATATATCTTTCTCTCTGTCTATCTCTCTCTCCTCTCTCTCTGTCTATCTCTCTTTCTCTTCTCTCTGTCTATCTC
>NC_088372.1:14780170-14792670 GCF_034508935.2 Berghia stephanieae | reverse complement strand
CACAGAGTTTGTGAACGTTTATAGTCAGGTTAATACAGTTCAGTGAGCATTACTCATAAACGCGGATGGCAAAAAAAAAAAAAAATAACAAAGACCCGAGTGACGTCGAGTGGTAAAGGACGTAAGCGCCAACGTAGACAAAACTGAGCTATTTAAATTAAGGGAATCCCCGTTTTCACTGCGTACAATATCATCTGGGTCATGGAATAATATACGATTCTTACTCTCTTGCTTTTTAGAAATAGGATTCAATAGTCTGACGTTGTTACGTTCGCCCAGCAACGAGCAGCTTGGTTCTAAACAAAGAAAAAGGTACTTTTTACTCTTCATGCTGGCCAGAACTTTTTCACATGTCATTTGATCAGGATGTATAAAATTCAAAACATGATCAGATTTATAATGTTTTTCTCCTCTGGATACAATTTTATCCTTGTCGGAGAAGTATTTCATAAGGGCCTCCGCCATTTTTCCGATAGTTTAGAACCAGTTACTGAGTTACTATGCGTCATTACGAGGGACGTGACGTCACGACTGTTGAAGCCTATTCCGGACGTATTCCCAACCGCTGCACGAGCTTGCGAGTGTGCTTTGGGAACAAAGCTCGAATTCCAAAACGTAAGAGTGTAAGAAATCTTTTATTCAACCTCTCAATCGACTCCGACGTCGTCATCTCTGAGTAAGAGACATTTTCAAAAATATTTAGATGATACTTATTTTGTCAAAAAATCTAATTTTAGTGAAATTTAACGTTTGATAATCTGACGTCACAAATTCTTATTGTAAAAATGATATCATTACGCGTTACGATTTAAGAAGAGGGGTGGAATAATGTGCAATAGAACACTATCAGTATCAGAAATACATAATTTTGAAATTATGGAAACATAACACAGATCCTTAAAATTTCGAACACATTTCCAACCGTAGCGCTAAACTAACTCCGTGAACACGCTCTCATACCAATGCAGAAATATTGTCTGCTTCAACAACAAGCCCATAATTGGATTCAATAGTTTGATGTCACAAAGAAAATCGGTACTTTTTATTCTTCATGCTGGCTAGAACTTTTCAAATGTCATGTGATCAGAATGTATAAAAGTCAAAACATGATCATAATATGTATAATGTTTTTCTCCTCTGGAAACACTTTTATGCTCGTCGGAGAAATATTGTTCCGATAGTTTAGAGCCAGTTACTAAGTTACCATGCGTCATTACGAGGGAAGTGACGTCATGACTGTTGAAGCGTATTGCGTTCGGTTATAAGATTTGCAAATATGTGTACGTCTGAATTACTATTGGCCTATTAGAGTCAAACGACATCTCCAGAATAAAAAAAAAACGTGTCGTGTTGACAAATACAGTATTGACTAACGATTGTCATACATAATAGCGTGTTTTACCTCCAACCCACCCTGTCATCATGGAGCAAGATACACGAAAGTTCCCCACCACCCCTGAGGCTGGAGTTCGCAGATCATATAACATTTGACATGAATATAATTGTAGTCTTGGTATTAAGGTCGTTGCCTTATTATTATCATTTTAAATGAAAGTTTTTGTTGTTGTTGTTTTTAAAAATCTGTATGTGTTATTTTTTTTAAAATAGTTGTTCCTGAAATAATATGATTATGTGCGTTATCAGCATGAATACCTCTCATCAATTAATGCCACCAGGGTTTGTGGTCTTGGGATATGCCACACAGCCTCTGAACTGTAGATCCCATGTTTAAGTCCCGTTCAGGTGGCGCAAAATTAAAATTGAGCTTTTATATAGAGCAAAATCCACTAAACGTGCTCAAAGCGCCAACAGCAACATTTAAAATGGAGGACGGGACATGGTGCCTGTTAAGCGATATTGTATTTTTTTTCGGACAAAGACAACGTTGTTAACGACCAGGTACTCATTTTACACCTGAGTACGGTGAGAGAATGTGAGTAAAGAGCGAGGTTCGAATCCAGGACCTTCCGATCCGAAAGCGAGTGTCATAGCCGCACAAAATTGAGTTCTCGTGGAAATGCTCATTGCTCACATTCTCTCACCGTACTTAGTTGTAGACTATGTCTAGTTTGCTATTAAGCGGTTTGATGTTTCGACGAAAGTCGATAAAACAATGTGCTTATCATTATTATAGTTATCTAGCTAATACCACGTATATTGAAAGGAAAGCCCTATATGACTTCCGTTGGCATTTTGTAGCGTATTGGGGACGACAAAATGATCAAACTGCTCTCCTCAACCATACTTGTTATCATTTACTCATATATATAAATATATATATATATATATGTGTGTGTGTGTGTGTGTGTGTGTGTGTGTGTGTGTTCAAATATCTACTTATCTATTTATCTTATTAAATAGAAAGAGAAGATTAAAATAATAATAATAATAATAATAATAATAATAATAATAATAATAATAATAATAATAATAATAATAATAATAATAATAATAATAATAATAATAAATAAGATGAGCAAACACTTCTCCTGCCCCCCCCCCCCTCTCCAACCGCCAAATAAAACATGCCCCCCCCCCCCCCCCCCCCCCCCCCACCCCACCCCCCCCCTCCCCCCCCCCCCCCCCCCCCCCTCTCCCCTCTGTTCGCCTCCAGCAATATTAATATACGCATGTTCACCACAAACAACTTCGGTGCAATTCAAATTGAATTATGATCGATCCGGGTTGCCCCACAATGTGCATACGCTATTACATAATATACCAATATTCATATTATTTAGATTCATTTTCAAATTGTCTCATCTCTTCCTCCCTCCCTCCCACCACCACGCTCTTCTCTTTGCTCACCCCTTATCCGCCTACACTCAAACAAGTACAATTATTCTTAAATCTAATAATTTAATTAATTCGGTAACATTATATTGTTTGTGTTTAAAGGTGAAACGGGCCAATTTTGTCATTCCCGTTGCCAACCTCACAGTAATTAAGGTAAACAAAGGGACTCGTAGAAAGTTCAAATTGTCTGTTAACGAAATTCTCTCCGGGCGGTTAAATTGGAAATTTCAATGCACCCGACAAGCTGTCTGCTTGTTAAGCCACTAAAACGAGTCGTCCGGAGATCAGTATCATAGACATAGGGCAGATAGCGATTTTATCTCGACATAACTAAATGAAATGGTGCTTTATTAATGGAACTGGATCTCCCCATTGCCGGTTTATTTATTAACACAAACTCACACTCAAACTAGCACACACACACACACACACACACACACAAACACACACACACAAATACAGGCACACATACACATTCTTTCTCTATCATAAACACACATTCTCTCTTTCTCTCTGTCTCTCTCTCTCTCTCTCTCTCTCTCTCTCTCTCTCTCTCTCTCTCTCTCTCTCTGTGTGTGTGTGTCTGTCTAGCCCCTTTGACTTTCCTCTCGATGTGCATAATTATTTGCGTGCTTTTATTTATGTTATGCTGTTTCTGTCTATCTCTTTAAAATTTACCACAAATTTGTAGTTGGTCTACATTTTTTTCTCTTTAGGCATCATCTGGACCTTGTGAAACTTGTTGCAACAATAGCAGTAGTAGTAGTAGTAGTAGTAGTAGTAGTAGTAGTAGTAGTAGTAGTAGTAGTAGTAGTAGTAGTAGTAGTAGTAGTAGTAGTAGTAGTAGTAGTAGTAGTATTAGTAGTAGTAGTAATAGTTGTTGTTGTTGTTGTTGTTGTTGGTTTTTGTTGTTGTTGTTGTTGTTGTGTGAAGCAGGAAAAAAGCTCTCAAGTTGTGACAGAGATGAGAAGATCTCAGGCTGGACTGGAACCCCCAGGGCAGAAGATCAACGAGAAGGCCACGAGGAACACGGAGAAGAATTAAAGAAGCTGATATACAGAGAAGTGACAAGATATGGAACGAGATTAAATAAGCTTGGGATAGAGAAGGATGGAAATTGTTTGTCTGTGGCCTATACCCTGACCCAGGATGAAAAAGGCAATGATGATGATGATGATTATGTTCATGATAGGGTGTGGGATGTCTCGCCTTGTGTAAAGGCTATGTGATCTAGTGGTATGACACTCGCTGCGGCTATGTGGTCTAGTGGTATGACACTCGCTGCAGCTATGTGGTCTTGTGGTATGACACTCGCTGCGGCTATATGGTCTTGTGGTATGACACGCGCTGCGGCTATGTGGTCTAGTGGTATGACACTCGCTGCGGCTATGTGGTCTAGTGGTATGACACTCGCTGCGGCTATGTGGTCTAGTGGTATGACACTCGCTGAGGCTATGTGGTCTAATGGTATGACACTCGCTGCGGCTATGTGGTCTAGTGGTATGACACTCGCTGCGGCTATGTGGTCTGGTGGTATGACACTCGCTGCGGCTATGTGGTCTAGTGGTATGACACTCGCTGCGGCTATGTGGTCTAGTGGTATGACACTCGCTTTTGGATCGGAGGGTTTTGGGTTCGAGCCTCGCTCGGCGCATAGTTGAGTCCTTGGAGAAGGCTCTTTACTTACATTCTCTCACCGTACTCAGGTGTAAAATGAGTACCTAACCGTTAACAGCGTTGTCTCTGTCCCAAAAATTTGTAATATCGCCTGACAGGCGTCATGTCTCGTCCTAAATGTTATGTGTTGCTGTTGGCCAGGGACCCCTTGTAAAGCGCTTTGAGCACGTTTAGTGGATATTGCGCTATATAAAAGCTCAAGTTTAAAGCATTTTTTGTAGGAGGTTGAAGAATTGACTACGGACAGAGGTCTCGTGAGGTGGTTTGAAGCATGTTATTATTTCGTCTTCTTTGGCTTTTTATATTATTTTTTTTTGTAGTGGGTATATTTTCTTTTTCGGAGCAACACCACCATTCACAGACGCACTGCAAAAAAAAAATGGTTCTGAATATAAACTAAAATAACCACTAAAAGTGTTTGAAACGCTTTATAGGGCCTTTAGCGCGTTATCTATCCATCTATCTGCCTATCTGTCTGTCAATCTTTCTACTTAACTCACCATTTATATCTCCGACCTCCCTTCCTTCCCATCCACCATATCTCTATAAAAAAAAGAAGAAGAAAAAAACAACAAAAAACAACTCGATCCTACTCCCCAACCAACGTTTTATCATAATCAAAAACCTGTTTGTCCTCCTAATCTCACCAAAAAATATTCCCAAGGCTCCTGTTCAATTAATGGACGCCCATTCTCCCCGACCACTATAACCTCATTGTTTGCCTTTGTTTAGAATTCGGCAGGTGTTCGTCCCTACTCTGTTTGTGGAACAGTCCGCTGGAGTTACATTGCTCTCAGTATAAAGACAGTATCACCAGGATTCTATAGATCGATACTGCATTCTTTGTTTCGAAATAAAATTCTATAATATGTCAATTTGTGCATGACGTTCTCTATCAATTAAATGCCATTAAGGCGTCGCTTGGCACCAAAGATCAAATACAAATCCGACCGGTAGTCGCTCTGCAATTTTGGAAGTATTCTGATAAATTGCCGATTTTTATTTTGGTTGAAAAACCATTAAAAAATATTTTTGGCGATAAATAGAAAATTATCGCGAACTTATCAAAATGCTTTAAACTTGATTATTCAAAGAAGTAAATTTCCTCCTCGAAGTAGCCTTCGTTTTCAGACATTTTGCGATGTTGGGGGAGGGAAGGGAAAGATTTAAAATTGAAGTAAAAGATCAGTTTTCTGGCCAAACTGAAAAAAAAAAGTGTTTTGTCAGTACATGATACGTATCAATCTGTATCGTTTGAACAAAGCTCCACCCTTAGTTGACGAAAGCAATATCGAACTGCGTTCTTGTTATTTTTATAAATGAAAAATGTTATTTTAAGAGTTTGGTTGTATTTATGTGTGTATGGGGTGAGTAAATGTGAGAGTATGCGCGCGCGCACGTGTGTGGCCGTGAGTATAATTGTGAAATGGGAACAGGCGTGTGGTTAAAAGTAGTTCGCACCATTTGGTGAGCATAGAAATCAGATGAGTCAATAATAATTTTGTATCTTGTATTCTGAGCTGTCGGTGATTATAAATAAATAACAGCAATTTAAAGCTATTTGTAGAATCCATGGAAATTTAGAGCAGGCGTTCTATCTGAAATTAGATTGTCTCAATTTTCACATGGAGGTTTAAAATGTCGAATTAAACTGTTTCAAGACAAGGCTATAAACAGAATAGAGTTGAAGATGTTTCTGGTTAAGATTAAGACTTTTCTAGAGCTCAATTTACGATTTAAGTTTTTGGCATCAGAAGACTATTTTTTGGAGTATTTCACTCACTCACTCAATCCTCTCCGGGTCTGCTGGCACTTGAGGCTATGCGAGGGAACTCTACTGGGTCCTGTCAGCTGCTATTCTTGGGGCAACCTCGAGGTTTTGAGGGATTTGGTTGGAATAAATTTACTTCTTCCATCACGACATTTCATTTTTCATACTTGCAGTTTCAACTAACTCTATAATGATTGTATTGCATGTTTTGTTGGAAAATTGAGTAACAACAACCTCTAAGGCAGAGATATTACTACATAGTTACATTTTTTTTTGTATTTTAGTTTATTTTAACATTCGGTTGTTTGATGTGAATCCTTTAAGTAGAATCATTTTATAAATTTCGGTATTCATATTTATTATCTTTTAAAAACCTCCTTAATTACCTTTAGGATTCTTTTGGGTCCATTCCAAAAGAAGTCTGGAATCAGCCATCCTGTCACATAAAGTAAAAAAAAAATAGTCCTTCAGAGCCATTGGGCCCATGGAGCCGGAGTTTATCCCGGTTTCTATAGCGTGAAACGTATAATAGCAATTGCTTGCTATCCTTTGGATAGGGCGCTAGTCTTTCGCAAAGTACTTATCACCAAACCTAACAGACTCAGCTACCACTCCTGGGTGGACTAGGAGTCAGAAAAAAAAAATCTCGACTGCACCCGGGATCGATCTTGGTCCCTTTGCGTGTGAAGCGAGTGCTCTACCAACTGAGCTATCGGGACCCCAAATCCTGTCACATACCACCATCAATATTGTATCCACGAGACGCCATATATGGCCCATTATTCGTGTTAATCTGATATTGTGTTAGAACAAACTGGATGGATAAAGAAAATTAAGTTTAAAGGTCAAAAATATTAAATTGAGAAATTAAAGAGCAGACAGTAGTCAGATAAAGATCTAAAAATGTGTATATGAAAGAGTGCCAGACAAAGCAAGAAATAAAAATTCAAGAACAAAAAACATCTTAACCCTCTCCATACCAACTACAGGAAAATCGTCACATTTCGTTACTATGTAACCAGCAACTTTTTTATCTGATTATTCTTGTTTCTCATAAACTTTCAGGAAAATTTGTTTATTACAGACATAAAAACTTGACACTGTTATTTTTTAGAGTTCATTCTGCTGAACAATATGATGCATAGAATGTAATTGTTAATCTTCTATTCGAGTAAGAAAAATCTATTTTTGTGTTGGGTGGATGTGAAGTTTTGGGGAAAATTCTGAAACTGCCCGGTAAGGAGAGAGTTTAAAAAATCAGTCTTCATCGACTGGGTATCAAACCTCACGGACTATCTCAATGCCTATTTTCTTCACAGGGTTACGCCTACTCATGTGAAGAACATAGGCATTTATATCGTTCCAACTATCGGGTAACCTCTGTGGTGAAATAGTGGCATGTCTGTCCGGTAATCAGGAGGTCTGAGGTTCGATCCCCAGTCGAGGAAGACTTGATTTTTTGGGGATGCTTTTACAAATTATATTTGTCTTTTTTGCTTTGTCTGGCACTGTTTTCATACACACTTTTTCAGATCTTTCTCTTAAAGTCAAAATAATGATAACTAGGAAATTGACGTTCTTTTAAAGTTGAAGAAACTTTAACTCACTCACTTCTCAGGCATTTCTTTCTTTCAAAACATTATTTTGATAATTAAAAATGAGCATTTTTTTATCGCGCAATATCCACTGAACATGCTCTAAGCACTTTACAGAGATACCCTAAGCAACAGCAACACTTAACATAATATAGGACGAGACATGAAGCCTGATAGGCGAAAATAATTTATTTTTCTACAGAGACAACGCTGTTGACAGCCAGGTACTCATTTTACATCTTAGTACGATGAACGAATGTGGTGAGTAAAGCGTCTTTTCCAAAAACTCAAATTACTCACCGCTCAGATCGCGGGGTTTGAACCCTGGACCATCCATTCGAAGGCAAGTATCATAAAACAAGACCACATAGCCGCAAATCTTTCGAGTTAACCCTCTCCTTACCAACTACATGAAAATCGTCACATTTATTACGACGCAATTAACGTTTATCTTGCTCAGAATTATTTTGTATATTACAAATTTGAAGAATAATCTTTGTTTAATTTACAAGAACTTAATGTTGTCTTTGTAGAGCTTGTTTTTTTTTGTTTTTTGTTTTTTGTTTTTTTGCAAACAAAATTATGGCCAGCATGCTTTTAGGGTAGGCTTGACATTATAGGAAATACTGAAAATGGTCAGTAAGGAGAGAGTTAAGCTTAAAATTAAATTTTAATCGCCAGATCCCCCCCTCCCCCTCTTCCCCCACCTCTCTCTCTCTCTCTCTCTCTCTCTCTCTCTCTCTCTCTCTCTCTCTCTCTCTCTCTCTCTCCAATCGACAAAATACCCTTTTGATACGATTGTGACATATTACTGGACCCTCCCTCCCTCCGTATGACATGGATAGGTCAATCTGGCATCATCATCCCTCCACCGACCTTGAAGTTGAAACGGTAATGGGTTGAGAAGATCAACCACCAATCACGAGGGGATTCCCAGCCAATCAAAAGCAAGAATTCTATCTGATGACGTTAATCAAGTTTGATTTAGGATTCTACGTCTGTCTGGTGTTAAAAAAAAAAAAAATCTAATGCGTACATCAATTTCAGTCAGGGTCATTTAGAAATCAGATCGTGATATGTGAATACTCTCTCTCTCTCTCTCTCTCTCTCTCTCTCTCTCTCTCTCTCTCTCTCTCTCTCTCTCTCTCTCTCTCTCTCTCTCTCTCTCTCTCTCTCTCTCTCTCTTTCTTTTTCTCGCTCTATCTATCTATCTATCTATCTATCTATCTATCTATCTATCTATCTATCTATCTATCTATCTATCTATCTATCTATCTATCTATCTATCTATTCATCTATCTGCCTATCAATCTATCTATCTATCTGTCTCTCTCTCTCTCTCTCTATCTATCTATCTCTCTCTATTTCTCTGTGTGTCTATCTATCTATCTATCTATCTATCTATCTATATCTATCTATCTATCTATCTATCTATCTATCTATCTATCTATCTATCTATCTATCTATCTATCTATCTATCTATCTATCTATATATATATATATATATATATATATATATATATAAAAACAGAAACCATATATATATATATATATATAATATATATATATATATATATATATATATATATATATAATCTACCTCTTATTGCCTTACAAAATACGCGTTTAATGGATCTGAATGAATTCATGTTAGCATTACGATTTTACGACACATTTAGTCTCTGTCTTTTCCTCTTTATCCCCTCTTCAAGATTAATGGTTACATTGGAGTTTGTTAGGCATGTAATTTGTCTATATATTAACTGTATTCAAAGCAACCATATTACGGTTCGGGTATCCAAATGTCCATTTATTGTAAAATTATCTATCCAATGGTGTAACCATCTGATTCCTCCTGAAGACATAGTATCGTCAAGGTCAAGGCCGTATGTAATTTAAGACACATTATAATAGACTTTTACTCATCTTGAGTGGTATATTTATTAATGAGGAAAGAGAATCTTTATTATATTTTTGTTTTATCTCAAAATATTGAGGTATAGAAAGTGTGTGCTTGGCTAAGCATCTCACAACATTGCCATCCGGAAGTATAACGGACCAACACACAAAACTATCTGTAACCGTAAACGTTTATAGTCTTGTTAATAAAGTTTAGTAAGAATACGCTTCAACAGTCGAATTGGATTCAACAGTCTGATGTCACGTCGCCTAGCAACGGCAGCCATCGTGGTTCTAAATAAAGAAAATCGGTACTTTTTATTCTTCATGCTGGCTAGAACTTTTCATATGTCTTCTGATCATAATGTGTAAAAGTCATGATCAGATTAAAAAAAAAAAATTTTCCTCTGGATACGCTTTAATGCTTGTCGGAAAAATATTCATTAGAGCGTCCGCCATTGTTCCGATAGTTTAGAGCCAGTTACTAAGTAACCATGCGTCAATACGAGGGAAGTGACGTTACGACTGTTGAAGCGTATTACTCATAAACGCGGGTGGAAAAAACAAAACAAACCAATAACAAAGACCCGAGTGACGTCAACTTCATTCTATCTATTGACGACGTGTACGCATTTGCAGGTCTGATAACTGAACACATAATTTTATGGGCTTGTTTTTAAACATTGTTGTAATGAACAATATTTGGTGGGGATTCGTGTCTCATTTCCATCATAACAATGAAACATTAACAATTCGGATTATCAGACCTGCAAATAAATGAACGTCGTGTTTAGATAATCTTACGCATGAGTTAGGTAAAGTTGGATTACTTTAATCGAGTAAAGAACTTGAGCTTTTATATAATAAAAAAAAATTGAGCTTTTATATAGCGCAATATCCACCAAACATGTTCAAAGCGCTTTACAAAGGGTACCTGGCCAACAGCAACACTTAACATGTAGAACGAGACACCACGCATGTTAAGAGATATTACAATTTTCAGACATAGACAACGCGGGTACAACGGCCAGGTAACTCATTGTACACCTGAGTACGGTGAGAGAATGTGAGTAAATAGCCTTTTCCAAGGACTCAACAATGCGCCTTCTACCAAATGTGGATGCCCAGAGCTGACGATGGAGCACATCCTTAGAGAATGCCAAGATGGGCTCAGCTGCAATGACCATGACCTAAGAGTCTGCTTCACATATGCTGTGCAGTGAGTTTGGTGTTGGAGCGACAAGCTATGATGATGATGATGATGATGATGATGATGAACTATGCGACGTGCGAGGCTCGAACCCAGGACCTTCCTATCCGAAAGCGAGCGCCATATCACTAGACCACATAGCCGCACAAAGAACAACGTGACATGACACGAAGTGTTATTTCAAGCCACATTAGTCACCATATTTAAACGTCGATAAATCAAGATACTAAAAAAGAGTAATATATAAATTTTGGGTACATTTAAAACAGTTTAAGTTTAAAAATGCATCTACATCTGCTTTATCCAAAAATACACTCCACACTGTTCAACAGATGACGAATTTTAAGAGCTATGGTAGAAATTATTTTGTCACTTGTACATTTCGAAATTTATTCATTTTCACTTAGACATGACATGTTTCAAAACAGATACTTAAAATGCTAGACGAGTAAATAGTTATTTATTTTATTATTTTCATACACAATAGTGCAGAGAAATTCAATATAAATGCAATTTGGTGTGTAATAAATAGGGTGACACACTTAACTTGAGGCACGACGTAATTTGATATTGATGATAATAATAATGATAATGATAATAATAATAATAATAATAATAATAATAATAATAATAATAATAATAATAATAATAATAATCACAATAATAATAATAATCACAATAATAATGATAATAATAATAATAAGTAATAATAATAATAATAATAATAATAATAATAATAATAATAATAATAATAATAATAATAATAATAATAATAATAATAATAATAATAATAATAATAAATGGCATTTATATAGCGCTTAACCTCGTTGTCACAGGCTTTACACTTTACGGTGTTGATGAAAAAGTGATACGAATTCAATTTAGAGCCCCAACAACAACATGAAATATGATAAAACTGTAGTATTGCAACTTATGACGTGAAAAGATCAAACTTTAAGCGAGAATTGAAAGTTGTAAATTTGAATTGGGTAACCCGATTTGGAAAGATGTGGGCTAGTCTCTTATAAATAGAATATAATTGAACAACAGGGGTTAGTCGACGTGTACATAAATGCAGATCTGACATCCGAACTCATCAATGGGCCTAGTTGAACATTGTTGTAAAAGGACAATATTTTGCATCATTTTTTTTTTTTAGATTTCCATTACAACAATGGGCCCAAAAGAAATTTGGATGATCAGACCTGTAAATAAGTGCACGTCGGGGTGAGTCCAACGAAAGGGATAGAGGACAGTCAGCGGTAGACAAATTCACGAAAAAGGTCATGTGACGTCATCAAAGATGTTTAACCCTCTCCTTACCAACTACAGGAAAATCGTCACATTCGTTACGATACAACCAACATTTTTCTTACTCAAATTTCTCTTGTACATCATAAAATTTAAAGAGTATGTTGTAGAGTATGTTTTGCTAAAGAAATTATTTATCGCAAGAACTTACTGCTATTTTGTTTGAGTGATTAAAAAATCTATTTTTTTGGTGTTTAGTTGGGTGTGAAGTTTTGGGGAAAATCTTGAAAATTGCTGGTAA